>NC_052478.1:17598772-17890072 GCF_009730915.1 Dioscorea cayenensis subsp. rotundata
ATCACCCCGTGAGTGACACAGGGTCAGTATTCCACGGCTATGGAGCCCTAATACCCTTCATCACTTACTTAACCTTACAACTTAAACATGGTATTTCTACTCTAATACATGCGTCAATGCTAATAAAATCACTAGTATAATAATTCCAAGGCGAGCAAGAAATTACAAAAGCAATGATGATGGGGCAATAGGCCTAGGGATGAGGATCCCCATGAGGGGTCATCATGATATATGGATGGCTAAGAATAACATGGTGGCAAGGGATTAGACTAATGATCTCAAAATTAGTCTCAACTAATCTCTCAACGATCAAACCCTAATCCCATAGGCCAAATAATGACAAGGACATCTCCCTCAATCAGCATTCCAAAGTGATTGAATTGCTCAAGGAAGATCACAATAAGGATACACTTAACCCAAGTCCATCCATATAATTCGCAGGGGCCACCAACATCCAATTCTCTCGCACAAGTCGATACAAGAATACCTCCCGTTTGCTCATTCATGATCTAGTGCATGCAGTAGGTCACGATCACATGTGTACAACTCCAATAACGAACTAAGGATCTCCCCATCTATAGATCTAGATGACAAGATCCACTTGCGATATCCCGCAAGTACACGCGTTTGTCGTAAGCAATAATCCCTGAAAGTGAGCGGGGTCGAATCCACAGGAGTAGGGAGTAAAGACACTTAATCTCAATTCTTTAGCTATGTGGAGTATCAACAATGGGCAGTGATAATGATTCAATTCTCAACAATTAAAAAGCAACAATTAAGAGAGTAAAAGTAAGGAGGAGGTCAGGCAATCGATAAAGATGGGGTACTCTGGATGATGTCTCACCTTAGGACTCAAGCTTCCAAGTGCAAGAACTCTCTATTATGCTTCCTAATCAATGCAATGGTGAGTCATGCATGGAGATCCTTACATACATAGTCCCAAATCTGTTGTCAACGTGCTCAACTCTATTCATGTCCCTAGGAGATTAAATAATCTCTCAACCTCGCACTCAATAAAGTTGCAATGTGCTCTAGGGATTCCAAGTGATAAATTGCTTCCCAATTATGCACTCCAACCCTTGGTCCAAGTAAGGTCAGCCACAATTAAGCCTCGAGGTACTAAGATCACCTCAACGCCTTCACCCATCAAGCACGTGCAACCAAGCGGGCCGGAGGCTCATCCCTTAGCACTCATCCACTCCATTACATATGGCCGCAGAAGAACCTCGCTGATTGAGGTAGAATCTATCACGCCGAGGGGAAAAGTGGGACACCTCGCATTCTCTCGACTCACCCTCTCAACCCTTTCCAACCTAGCTTTTGTCTAACGCCCATGGTGTATCACTCACCACAAGGTTACCAACAAGAACTCTCAACCCCTAGTGTCACTCTAGGGGAAATGTTCATACAATCAAGTATCTAAGGTTGGAACTCACAATAAACATCAATTTATTGAAAAGCATAATAAAGAAGTTCAATGAAACTCATATATCTAGGGTTCATAATCACCCAAGTACCACTAGGGGTTTAGCCTCCATGGAGCTAAGTACAATCAAACAAATTGAATGTAAAAGCAATGAATCCATAACAAACGATAGTCGTGGTCGATGGTCTTATGGAGAGTCCTTACTGTCAGTCCAAGGATTTCCTGCTCGTATAGGATACGCCCGACGGAAGCCCCTCACCAACCTCCAAACCTTGGGCAATACCCTCAAAACCCTAGTCAAGCCCTCTCAAGTTGGGGGAAAAGATGGAGAAAAGAATACCAAAATCGGGGTTGAATCGGGGTTAAATTTCCACACGCGCAAGTACTTCCACACGCCTGCGTGGATTCTCCTCAAATCGCTATTTTCGCCCAGACTGTTTGCTACAAAGAATCTACCGCAAAGATTATGCCAAAAATACTCGAAATCCACTTTTCATCGAGGTGACATAAACGGGCACATCGCTATGCTGCTGGATCGCTTTGTTTTTAATGACGGATAAGTTGATGGAGATCTTGTTCTATGTGCATGTCGGAATGCTTGAGTGTGACCGCCCCTTTGTGCCCCCCGAAATGCTTGTGCAAACTCAAATACGGGAGGTTGGCACACACCTAGCATCTCGCACCCCGACTTTATATCTTCGCTTTGAACCTAGCAAGATTTCTCCAAAAATCGCTGCATTGTGATCCACATTGGCTTCTTTCCTTCATAATTGGTTTCACAACCCTACCTCGCATAAAAAGTAACATAAAACACACATATTAATGTAAAAACCCGAGAAAAAGTAATGCTCAACATAAGGAAAGAATGCTTCACATTCATATCACACATAAGTACTTATCACTAGACATGACTGAACAATGAGCCAAAACCATAAATCACACCAATGCATTCCAAAAATAAAAAGCATAGCATCCATTAATACATGATGAACCCCATAAGGTTCACCTACATCCCAAGTGGGCCTTAGGGTCTAGTGTGCCATCATACAAAAGCAAGAATCACAAACTCAAGAAAACATAAGAAATAAAAACATAAATGGCACTCCCTAGTCTGAATGATGGTGAAGAAGAAAAATGGAGGTCGAATGACGCTTGCTCTAGCCCAAGGAATGCCGAATGTTCCTCCTCCCTTGATGATGAAGCTCTCTCCTTAAAGTTCAAGCCGTTGATTACCACCTTTCAGCCTTAAGCCAAACTATCCCTAAGATGATGTCTTCGCTTGTCCTCTCCTTCCCAAAGTGCTGGCTGCCCAAGATGTCAAAAAGTCCCTAAGAATGGCCTCCAAATACCCTCTCTTATACCCCTGTGATACTCCTCCAAACCAGCCCGTATGCCCTCAAAATAGACTAAACACCCTCAATATGGCCTCCATATTAGCGGTATACCGCTAAAATCGCCTCCATATCAGGGGTATAACGCCTCAATGAGCTCCCTCATCGAGGCCGCTCAGGTAGGCAAAAATGCACTCACCACACGTAGTAGCATCCATATCGCTCAATGAGCACCTCATGGAGCCGAGATGCCTTCAAACACATTATCCTCTTCTCTGGCCACAGTAATCATCCTGGGCTCAATCTAGGCCAGCAATGAGGCCGTATGCCATGGTTCAATTCCTGACTCAAAAACACTATAGGTGCTACAGTGAATTTTGCTACAGCAATGATGCTATAGTACCGCTCATAGAACTCCTGCTATAGTAATCTTTATGTGTACCACGACCGATTTTCGCCTCTTTTCGCCCAAATTGTTTCTTCGTGTCTTCCATGGCATTTCTGCGTCCTCGCAGCAAATAACACACCATTAAGCACAAAAACAAGCATCAATCCTTATAGAAATATATGCTAAATACATCAAATATATACACTAAAATATGTACATTTAGACACTTATCAAGAATCCTCAACCCTAGTGTCACTCTAAAGGGAATATTTACACAATCAAGCATTCAAGATTGGAACTTAATTAGAACATCAATTAATGAAAAGCATAATGAAAGGTTTAATGAAACAAATACATCCTAGGGTTCACAAATCCAAGTACCCTCTAGGGGTTTAGCTCTCCATGGAGCTAGTTACAATCAATGAAATTGAATGTAAAACAAGTAATCCATAGAAAACCCCTCAATAGTCATGACGACGAGACAGTGGAGAAGCCTCTACTCATCCAAAGGTCCCTTTGTCCTGCCTAGGATACACCTCGCTAGATCGGGTGCCAAGAAAGCCTCCCACTAACCTTCTTCCAAATGGGGGCACGATGTCTGAGCCACAGAACCTCTCCTAATCCCTAGCTAATACCTCGCAGAACCCTAGCTGACCCTCCTCTCAAGTTGGGGAAAAGATGGAGAAAAGAATGTTGAAATCGGGTAGAAATCGGCCTTAAATAGGGTCAGATTCGAATCCACACGCCTGTGGATTCAACACACGGGCCTCGTGGATTTTCCACACCCGCGTGATAATTTCCACACGCCCTTGTGGATTCTCCGAATTCACTATTCTCGGCCACTCAGGAACAAGACTTCTCTACAATGAATTGATAAGTTGTTTGCTACAAGATTCTCGCTACAAAGGTTTCGCCACCGCACTTCACATTCCTATCACACAAGCACTTATCAATCCACACAAATACGTAACACGACGGATCATCCAAAAAAATAATTCTTCAAGTCACTAAAAACCTTTCTTCTCGTTAAAAACCCGAGGCCTTGCTTCAAAGATCTTTCCCGAGAACTAGTTTGCAAAAACTCGCATACAAATGTTCTCTCGGGAAGAAATCATTAATTTCCTTGCTTGCCTGCTCTCACCCCTCACAAACTTCTAATCTTGAAAGATGATCCGCAACCACATTTTTCAGTCCCTCTTATCTTTTATTTCAATATCAAATTCTTGTAATAATAAGATCCAATGAATCAATCTCGGCTTCATATCAGCCTTTGTTCACGTAGATAACAAAGTGCTAAGTGATCTCAGAACACGCGACTCCTAGCTAAGATGAGGTATGGCCTGAACTTGTCAAAAGCAAACACCACTGCTAACAATTCCTTTTCGGTAGTTGTATAATTCTCTTGAGCACTTGTGAGAGTCTTACTAGCATAATAAATCGGGTCAAAATCGCTTATCTTTCCTTTTGGCCCAAAACCGCCTCCAACGTAATAATCACTTATGGCACGATATGAGCTCAAAGGGTTTGTTCCAATCCCTAGTATGGTCAAAATTGGTGCTTACACTAATCTCTCCTTCAACAAATTGAATGCACTCGTATAGTCATCCCCAAAATCAAAAGAAGCATCTTTTTCTAAGAGTTTTGTCAACGGTTGCATGATCTTCGAAAAGTCCTTGACAAACCTTCTATAAAAACCTGCATACCCCAAGAAACTACAGATCCCTTTTACATTTGTAGGTGGAGGAAGCTTTTCGATGACTTCAATCTTTGCCTTATCTGCCTCCATACCTGCTTAGGCAATTTCATGTCCAAGGACAATGCCTTCTTGGACCATAAAGAGACATTTCTCCCAATTGAGAACGAGGTTCATTTTTTCACATCTCACTAGCACTCTCTCCAAATTTTTTAAGCAAATATTGAAAGAGTCTCCAAATACTGAAAAATCATCCATGAACACCTCCATAATGTCTTCTAGAAGATCATCAAAAATGGCTATCATGCCGCATTGGAATGTTGCTGGTGAATTACACAACCCGAAAGCCTTTTTTTTTTAGTAAGTAAAAGTACTGTAAGGGCAAGTAAATGTGATCTTCTCTTGATCTTTGGGGGCTATAGGGATTTCAAAGTATCCCGACATGCCATCAAGGAAGTAATAAAATTGATGCCCTGCCAATCGTTCCAACATCTGATCAATAAATGGTAATGGAAAAATGATCTTCCAAGTGGCATCATTTAATCTTCTATAGTCAATGCAGCCTCGCCATCCCCGCGGATCAGTCTCCGGTTGGAATCAATTCATTCTTTTTATTTCTCACAACGGTTATCCCCCTTTTTTCCAAACCACTTGAGTTGGGCTCACCCAAGTACTATCTGATATAAGGTAAATAATCCCTGTATCTAGAAGCTTCACCACCTCCGCCTTGATGACTTCTTTCATGTTCAGATTTCATCTTCACCGAGGTTGGAGCACAGCATTTGTAGTCATCTTCCATTAAGATTTTATGAGTGCAAAATAACGGATTTATTCCATTAATATCTGAAATCTTCCATGCGATAGTCGACTTATGTCTTTTCAACATACTAACAAGCTTGCCCTTTTTGATCTCGCAGATAAGTTTGAAGCCACGATCGTGGGAGTTTTGATTCTTCCATCAAAAAGGCATACTCTAGATGTGCTGGCAAGGT
This sequence comes from Dioscorea cayenensis subsp. rotundata, assembly GCF_009730915.1. Lineage (NCBI taxonomy): Eukaryota > Viridiplantae > Streptophyta > Magnoliopsida > Dioscoreales > Dioscoreaceae > Dioscorea > Dioscorea cayenensis. The sequence continues at coordinate 17,604,603 of NC_052478.1, forward strand.
TTTAAGCTCTAGTTCCGGTGGTTTATTAATTGATGGGCACAACCTGCTCTTCTTCAATCAGTCAATCTTCTCAAAGTTGTTTGCCTCCCGCCTCAAAAATCATTCTCCCCTCTTCTCCTTGTGAATGTGTTTCTGCGGTGGTCTTCAATGGCTATCAATGCCTCCATCCCACAAATTTCCCTTCCCGACATCTGATGTACTCCACGAGAAAAGTTCCTACCTTTGTTCATGATAAGACGAGTCAAATTGAGCTTACCACCTCTCCAAACTTTCTTCTAAGTGATTACTCATCGATGCCAATGCGATTTCTCAAACCGACAGCACACTATCTAATTCGCACTCCGCCTTGAATTCTGGCAATATAATCTTCCACCGATTCTTCCACGGGCTATTGAACAGTGTATGGCTCTTGCAAGAGATAGCACCGTGTGTCTTATACTACAAACAATTGAACTTTCTGTTCCACATTTTCAACCATTCCCGTGATAGTGTCGAATAACTCTGGTATGTCAATCATTTTTTTGTAATCAAAGAAAAAGAACAAATCAGAATGATGATAGAAAAAGAATATGTGAAATACAATAAATGAACGAATAGCTAAGAAAACAAAGTGCAAAGTATCTCTAAAAGCCTTCTCCCCGGTAATGGTGCAAAAAACATGACAATGCCCCCTGCACATGTCCCGCAAGTGCTCGGGTTTGTTGACTAATAAAATCCCAGGTGAGTGGGTATCATATCCATAGGGAGTAGGGAGTAAAAATACTTAAATTGTGTCTTAACCAAGTGAAGATGAATAATGATTATGTCGACAAGATGTAATGTAACAAAGAATAAAAGAAGCAACAAAGAAAAGCACAAGTAAGTGATAGATAAGGCAATCGATATAAATGGGGTACTCCGATATTATTCCGGCTAGGACGATTGATAACACCCCTTGTGTATGTCCTGCAAGTGCATGGGTGTCAAAGTAATAAATCCCTGGTGAGTGGTGATAAGTGCTTGTGTGATATGAATGCGAAGCATTCTTTCCTTATGTTGAGCATTACGTTTCTCGGGTTTCTACACTAATATGTGTGTTTTTGTGTTACTTTCGTGCAGGTAGGTTTGTGAGACCGAGTATGAAGGAAAGAAGCCAATGTGGATCATAATGCACCGATTTTGGAGGAAATCTTGCTAAGGTTCAAACGCGAAGACATAGGTCGGGTACGAGATGCTAGAGTGTGTGCCAAGCTCCACGTATTTGAGTTAGCACAACCATTTGGAGGGGTACAAGGGCAGTCACACTCAAGCATTCCGACTTATGCACATAGAAAAAGATCTCCACCAACTTGTCCATCATTAAAGAAGCAAAGCGATCCATGACGTGAATGTGTGCCCGTTTGCGTCACATCGATGAAAGTATTTTAGGCCAGGTACTGTAGCGGAACACTGAAGTGAAAGTACTGTAGCAGCACTGTTCACAGCCGCCCGAGAAAATAGGAATTCAGAGAATCCACATGGCCGTGTGGAAATTATACACACCCGTGTGGAAATTCCACATGTGCGAGTGAAAAATCCACAGGCCCGTGTGGTCGCCCGATTCCATCCCTATTTAAAACCGATTCAGCCCCGATTTCAGCATTCTTTTCTACACCTTTTCCCGAACTTGAGAGAGGGTTTCAGCTAGGGTTTTGAGAGGTATTGGCTAAGGTTTTTGAGAGGTTTTACGGCTCCGACATCGTCATTCCTGAGGAAGAAGGTTGGTTGGGGAACTTCTGTCGAGGCGTATCCTATACCGGACAAGGGAATCCTTGGACAACGAGTGAAGGACTTTCCACAAGACCATCCACACGACTATCGAGGTGGTTTCTCTATGGATTCATTGCTTTTACATTCTATTTCTTTGATTGTACTTAGCTCCATGGAGAGCTAAACCCCAGTGGGTACTTGGGTATTGTGAACCCCAGGACGTATTTGTTCTCATTCAATCTCTTTATTATGCTTTCAACCAATTGATGTTTGTTGTGAGTTCCAACCTTGAATACTTGATTGATGAACATTTCCCCAGAGTGACACCAGGGGCTGAGAGTTCCTTGCTGGTAACCTTATGAGTGAGTGCCACACCACGCAGCGCTAGACAAAAGCTAGCTCTGGAGAGGGCCGAGAGGGTGAGTCGAGATGCACAGAGCTGATCGAGTCTCACGGATGACCCTCCACCTGGGCTAGCTGCGCTGCATACGGAGTGAAGATTGAGGTGATCTTATATCAGGGCTTAGCGAGTTGGGACTTCCACCGGACCAAAGCGGGTTAGGTCTCATAGGAAGAGATTTATCACTGAAACCCCAGAGCCTTTGCAATCTCACCTGAGCGCGAGGCCGAGAGATCTATCTGTCTTCCTCCGGGACATGCAGAGTTAGGCATAGTTGACCCTAGACCTGGGACTCATAGTCAGGATTTCCACCCATTCACCACTGCATCGATTAGGAAGACACAGAGGGTTCCCTGCATCTGAAACAATCATACCAGGCGAGCATTATCTCAGAAGTCCCCATCTCATCGATCGCCCTTACCCTCCTCACCGCGTTCTCTCACTTGTTGCTTTTTACTTTTTGAGAACTGAATCATTGTCACACTTGTCACTATTGATCTTCACATAGCTACAGCCGGATTGCGTTTTTACTCCCCTATCTCCCCGCGGATTTTGACACCGCTCATCCGCATTACTCTGACAAACCCGTGCACTTGCGGGATATACGCAAGGGGACGTTGTTAAGTTTTTGGTGTCTGACAAGGTCCCCTTGCGTATATCCCGCAAGTGCACAGGTTTGTCGAAGTAATAATCCCAGGTGAGCGGGTTCGAATCCACATGGTGTAGGGAGGAAAATACTTAATTTGGTTCTTAGCTATGTGGAAGATCAATAGTGATTAGTGTGAAATAGATTCAATTCTCAATAATAAAAGAAACAAATGAGAGAGCAAGAATAAAGAAAAGGGTAAGGCGATCGATAAAGATGGGGTACTCGGATGATGCTTCACCTAGGATAATCGCTTTCAAGTGCAAGAACTCTCTATTATACCTTCCTAATCAATGCCATGGTGAGTCGTGGAAATCCTTACATACATAGTCCCAAATCTAAGGTCAACTATGCCTAACTCTATACATGTCCCGGAGGAGAGATTAAATAACCTCTCAACACTCGCACTCGAATAAAGTTGCAATGAGCTCTAGGGATTCCAAGTGATAAATCTCTTCCTAAATTAGTAGACCTAACCGTTTGGTCCAAGCGGAATGTCCCTAGCCACAATTAAGCCCTAGATACTAAGATCCCCTCAACGCTTCACTCCATTGCACGCGCAACTAGGCCCCCAGCTGAGGTTCATCCCTTAGACCATTCACTCTATTATGGCCGCAAAGAACTCGAGGAATGGAGGTAGAATCTATCACGCCGGAGGGGAAAGGGGACGCCCCCTGCACTCTCTCGACTCACCCTCTCAACCCTCTCCAACCTAGCTTTTGTCTAACGCCGTGGTGTGTCACTCACTCACAAGGTTACCAACAAGAACTCTCAACCCTAGTGTCACTCTAGGGAAATGTTCATACAATCAAGCATTCAAGGTTGGAACTCACAATAAACATCAATTTATTGAAAAGCATAATAAAGAAGTTCAATGAAACGAATACATCCTAGGGTTCACAATCACCCAAGTACCCACTAGGGGTTTAGCTCTCCATGGAGCTAAGTACAATCAAAGAAATCGAATGTAAAAGCAATAAATCCATAGAGAAACCACCTCGATGGTCGTGTCGATGGTCTTGTGGAAAGTCCTCTACTCGTCGTCCAAGGATTACTTCGTCCCAGATAGGATACACCCTCAATCGAAGCTCCCCTACCAACCTTCTTCCTAATGGAATCACGATGTCGGAGCCAGAGAACCTCTCCAAAACCTTGGCCAATACCCCTCGAAACCCCTAGCCAAAGCCCTCTCGCAAGTTGGGGAAAAGATGGAGAAAAAGAATACCAAAATCGGGCTGAAATCGGCTTTAAATAGGGCTGGAATCGGGCGACTACACAGGCGTGTATGATGTCACACGCCCATGTGGAATTTCCACACGGGCATGGATAATTTCCACACGCCTGAGTGGATTCTCTGCTTTCTCCGATTTCGACCGATCGTGAAAAGTGCCACAACACTTGCTACAGTGCTGCTATCAGCCATTTCGAAATACTCCCGAATTCCATACTTTCATTGGGGTAACGAAACGGGCACACGCTACGCCGTCAATCACTTTGCTTCTTCAATGATGTACATGTTGGTGGATCTCTTGTTCTTATATGCATAAGTCGGAATGCTCGAGTGTGACCGCCTTTTGTGTCCCCTCCAAATGAATGTGCTCACTCGAAATACGAGGAGGTTGGCACACACTCTAGCATCTCACACCCTGACCCTATGTCTTCGCTTGAACCCTTAGCAAGATCTTCTCCAAAAATAGGTGCATTATGATCCACATTGGCCTATTTCCTTTCATACTCGGCCTCACAACCCTACCTCGCATAAAAAGTAACATAAAAAACACATATTAATGTAAACAAACCCTGAGAAAAAGTAATGCTCAACATAAAGGAATGAACGCTCAGCATTCATATCGCACAAGCACTTATCAAACTCCCCCACACTTAAGCTTTTTTGCTTTTCCTCAAGCAAACATTAAAAACATTCTGTGCATCAATGAAGAAAATGTTGAAAAGTGCTTGGGCCTTAGGTTCACCAAAGTATACAAAGATAGCATTCTACAAGTAAGGAAAAATTTCAACACTAAATACGAAAAAAATCAATGCTCTAGCTAAAAAAACTTGAATCAAAAAAAGGATAACAAACCCGAATTTCATGTAAGTGTGTGAACTCACTCAAAACACCCCAAGTTATACTCCTCAAAGTTCTAAGTGCAAGGGACTTATTTATCTACACAAGTGATAAAAAAATTTTTAAAAAGATGGTAGTAGCTTCACACATCCTCTAAGGTAGCTCCTTTCCAAAGCGGTCGCTAAGGTGGCTTTCACACTTTCGAGGTGGTAGCTTTTTCTACCCGGGTGGTAGCTTTCACTCATCCTATGAGATAGCTCTTTCTCTCATTAGGGCATAACTAGTATCCCGACTTGTGAGAGTAGCTTCATACTTCATAGGTGGTAGCTCTTTCCACCCAACAAATACAAATAAACAAAAAAACTATTTTTGTTCCTTCTTTTTCATTTTTTTCCATATTTTTCAAAAAGAAGTAAACCTAACTAGTCCCTTTTAACATCAAAACATGAGTTTCCAATAGAGTTCAAAGAGTGAGTAGTGCACTAAGTGTAAATCGGGCAAAAAAATTCCTAAAAAAATTCAAGCAAGAACTAGAGCATGAAAAACATTCAATGTTAACAATTCTCCTAGACTTAAGAATACAAACATTGCAACTAAGGTGAACCGCCATTGGCTATGTGAGCATATATCAATCAAGAACAATAGAAAAGATGTGCGATTATGAAACTCCCCCCACACTTAAGTTGTACATTGTCCTCAATGTACACATGCAAGCTCACTCAAAAATATATCATTCAAAAAAATAGATGTGGGAGAAGCAATCAAAACAATACTCCCCCGACTCCTAGTGTTGCATTTGATGAAGCTAATTCATTGGGAGTAGTGTTCCAATGGGTTAGGAAGCTCAGCACGCCAAGTGCCAAAAGCACCTTGGCCGTGCCCATGACTAAGTCTCAATTTCCAAGAAGACAAGACCATCTCGCACGCATACACGAGGGGGTTCAAAGGAAGCTCAAGAAAAACAAAAATAACTCGAGTGTATAAAAAGATGAAGCAATGAATACAACTCGATAATGCAATAACATAAACTCGAAGGAAAAATCCTTTTCTCGAGTGAACAAGTCTAAAAAAACAAGAAAAATAAGATAAAGTAAAAATGCATGAAAGTAAAAGAAAGGTCAAGTGTCGAAGTCGCCTCGGCTCCTCGCCGCCAGTGAAGTGGAAGCATATAGTGGGTCCTCCGTGCCGGGGTCGAGGATGGAGGTATCGGAGGTACTCAGGGCGTGCATCAAGAGTCCTCGACCGCAGGATCGAATGATGAGGCAACGCCTCGCCTAGGATCTCGCAGTAATATGTCGAAAACGCGCCATGAACTCGTGGTAATCGAGTGGCCTCACGTAGCCCTCTAATCTCAAGCAACCCTCGGCTCGACCACTCCTATAGCATTCTCGAGCCTCTCAAAGCGATCATTGGCTCGAGAAGGTGAAAAACATACGCATCGGGGTGGTTCCTCGGTCACCGGAGGTGCCCTCGCTTCCATCGATGCGGGCCGAGGCTCAGGGGCGGGCCGAGATGCTCCGCGCCATCACCCCTCATCCCTCGCCTATCTCTGGGGCTGGTAGAACTAACGCAAAAACCCCCGTCTCGAACCCCTCGCGGACCATGCCCATCAACCGCATCGTCTCTAGACCTGTGGGAGCGGGTACACTGCCTTCTCGGCCCCGCGAAATCGAATCCAAGAGACCCATGCCCAAAGACTAATCTCAGAATGTAAGGGACCCGAGAAGATCGCCTCCCGCCCTAGTGTATCATCCCCTCGATGTCCGATGTAATCAGCCCAAGATGTGCCCTAAGTGGATCGGCACGCGCCTACCATCGAGTACAAGTACAAAGAACTCCCTCGGCGGCTCAAGACACCAAGATTATCGCCACGGCCATTCACCCGACCTACTCATGATTGCATGCAAATATCTCAGTAGGGCAGGCCGGGAAAGGCACGTGGCCTTGGAGACCCCTGCTCAGATCGACCCCTCGACCACATAGCACTCGTAAGCTCTCTGCGGGTCAAGGTTCCGTGATAATCGAGAGGGCAATCGCATGCACTCTCGAACTGTGAATGCCTCCTCGATAAGCCAAGTAGTATGGAAAATCACGTAATGCTCAAACTATGGTGGCGTCCCAAACACTCGAACTCGAATGGTGCCCAAACTGCTGAAGCTCATGACACGCCTATCAAACTCAAACGAGGAGAGCACCTCCAGTGCAAACTCTGGATAGCCGGGTCTCTAATCGTCAACAACCGCCGCCAACCACCCTCTCAAAACAAGGTCCCTCAACCTCATCAGCGAACTCATCTCCCTCGCTCAAAGATCTCGTAATATAGTCGTGTCCGTGAATCGAGTCTGTCCAAGCGGAGTCTCGATAAGCGCTCATAACGGGCCTGATGTTCGGTAATCGCAAATCGCATGCCCTCGGGCTCAGAGGATGACTCACGTGGCCTCTTATCAGCTTTGCTCTTTGTCCTAGGTGCCATGATCTGCCAAATTTAAACAAAAATTAGTCAAACAAGTTGATAAAACAATATCGCAGAAATCCACACGGTCGGTGGAATTTCCGCACGCCCGTGTGGATTCACGGGGCGTGAGAAACGCACGGCCATGTATCAACAATCCAAAAAAATACAACATCAATAATATCTCTAACTTCGCTCTAAACGTAAAATCATTGTTCTAATTGAAGAAACGAAGCATTGTTAACCGATTAATCAATAGAAATCATGAATTGACGAAAGAAGATGAAGAAAATGAATTTACCGACGAGGAGAAATGAGAAAAATAGAGAGCCGGGCTCGGAAAAACTTGCTAAAAATCCCACCAAACCGGGCGCAATGGACTCGGAGAATGTTGTGAGAGTGTTTTCAGGAAAAAGGAGTCGTGAAGAAGGAGAGAAATCATCCCCTTTTTAAACAGTAACTCACGACTTTTTGACGTTCTCAGGCATCCACACGGGCGGTGGAAATTCCCCACGCCCGTGTGCCTCACTTCAAAGCTCCACAGGGCGTATGCACGCCCCTGCGCGCCTCGAAAAAAACTCTCACCGACTTAGAACGATCTCCCACGGGCGCAGGAAATTATCCACGCCCGCAGCGCTGCATCCACGTAGGGCGCACGCACGCCTGCGGGCTTCCCTCGGTCATCCGAGAAAAGATATCAAGTCGCCCACACGCCTGCGCGGAAATTCCCCACGCGCGTGACATTCACATGCCTCAACTCACGTAGGGCGGCCGCACGCCCCCGTGTTTTCTGGGATGGAGGGAGCAACCCTGCAGAGTCTCGCACGGGCATGCGGAAATTACCCACGCCTGCGAGTGGTTCACAAGGTCGCCCACAGGGGCGAGTCCACGCCCCTGTGTATTCTCGGGAAAATATGCCCAACTCTGCAGGAAGGCACACGCCTGTGTGGAAATTACCCACGGGCGTGCGCCAGTCGCATGGTCGTCCACAGGGACAGCCGCACGCTCCTGTGCCCTCTCTAGAAGAATTCACAAAATACACACACGGGCGTGGAATTTCACACGCCTGCAGTGTTTTCTCCTGGATGACTTAGAAAAACCTCGCAGTGCTCGCAGTAACTAGTCTGAACATGTTTACACACTCGGAGCCCTCGCCCTATTGTGCAAGATATACCGTATAAAAAAACACAAAATAGAACTCAAACGACCAAACTTCGCCAATTCTCAACAAAACATACAATGAATTCTTTTTAAAAAACCCACAATAAAATCAGCAAAGACAAGCACTCAAAAAAATTGAAACACCAACACTTAACAATTTATTCATGCAAACAAACTAAACTAAAAAGGTACAAAAAATAGTAAACACTTGGGTTGCCTCCCAAGAAGCGCTTTGTTTAACGTCACTAAGCTTGACGTATCTTTCTTACCTCACGGGGGTTCATGAATGAAGGTTGCCCTCTTACCCATAACTTGAAAGCATGATGAGCAAAGTCTCTTGAGGGTAGAGGGTGCACTATCGGGCTTCGACCACCTAACAATGGTTCGTCCAACTTTCTTGGCTCATGTACGCCTCCAACAGTCTTGGGGCATTTTTCGTGGTGCCTTCGAGCCCTCTTCATTTTCCGGAGCACCTTCTTCAAGATTCCCGGGTAGATGTTTCCTCTCCAAATCGAACCAAGCATCATTACTTCTTCATTGCTCTCCTCTTGGTCGAACAAACCTTCATACGGATCCGGGTTGAACATTTCCCTCGATATATTCATCAACAATCTCATCAAGTAGTGTCTAGAAAAATACAAAGTGTCATCAAAATCGAGAGAATGCCGCATGGCTTCAAAGAAGGCGGTAGTGAGCTTATCGCCTCCGACTCTCAATGTGAGCTCTCCACCGTCCATGTCAATCAATGCTTTGGAAGTCCGCAAGAACGGTCTCCCAAGTATCAAGGGTACATCTCGCATCCTCATCGACATCTAGCACTACAAAGTCAACCGAAAAAAATATACTTGTCCACCTTGACAAGCACGCCTTCAATGATGCCTCTGGATGTCGCACTGCTCGGGTCCGCCAATTGTAAAGTCATCCGAGTAGGCCTAGGCTCACCCAAGCCTAGCTTTTGGAAGAAAGTATATGGCATGACGTTGATACTTGCCCCTCGAATCCGCCAATGCCATTTCCTCACCTAAAGTTGCCGATGTTACATGGAATAATGAAGCTTCCCGGTCTTTTCTTCTTGTTCGGCATGTTCTTTTTGCAACACCGCCGAGCATGAAGCATCAAGCACCACTCAAGCACTCTCCTCCAATTTCCTCTTGTTGGTCAATAGGTCTTTCAGAACTTCGTGATACTTAGGCATTTTGAGCCAAAGCCTCAACAAAAAGGAATGTTGATGTGGAGTTGCTTGAACAAACTCAGGAACTTCTTTATACCTGCTCATCCCCTTGGTCATTCTTTAATCTAGAGGGATAAGGGATTCTTGGCTTGAAAGATGGGGTGCCACCTCTTTCTCTTTGTTTGCTCCCTTCTCAACCCTCTACGACCTCGGGTGCGTGTTCTTTCGGCTTCTCACTCTGAAGCCTCCTTCAACCTCACGACCGCTTCTCAAAGCGATCGCCTTCACATGTTCTCTCGGGTTGGTTTCCGTGTTGCTTGGTAAACTTCCATGTGGCCTTTCGGAAAGAGATTTCGCAATTTGCCCCCACTTGATTTTCAAGGTTGTGCAAGGAGGCGGTGTGATTGCGAAGTGTAGCCTCGATCGATTCAAACCTTGTATTTGCCGATTGAACAAATCTAGCCAAGTGCTTCTCCAAACCGTCATTCGGGTTTCCAAGCCCCGAAAATTTCTGTTTTCCACTTGAGGGGCTTGTTGTTGTTGTTGGAACCCCGATGGCCCCATGGTCTTCTGTGGTCCTTGATTACTCCATGAAAAAGTTGGGATGATTCTTCCAACCCTGAATTGTAGGTGTTGTCGTATGGATTCCCTTGAGGTCTCATTCCATTACCTACAAAGTCAACATTCTCAACTCAAGAAACATCACCTATGACGATTAGGGCAATCGGAAGGAGCATGTCCTCCACCACAACCGGTACAATTTGTCACGGTCAGAACTCTATTCGAAAGCTATAAGATCTAGCTTCTTACTCAAACTCTCCACTTGGGCCGCCAATGAAGTTACCGCGATCAATTTCATGGAGACCGCCACCTTTTTTTCTTTTTCCCTAGCATTCCACCGGTAGCTATTTAACCCTATTTCCTCAATCAATTGACGAGCCTCGTCGGGGGTCTTGCTACCTAAGGTACCTCCTCGCCGCAGATCCAAGAGTTGCTTTTGTACTCGGGTTCAAACCATTGTAGAAGGTTTGAACAATCATCCACTCCGGGAACTGCGGTTGTGGACACTTGCAGCAGAGTTCCTTGAACCTTTCCCATGTCTCAAATAGAGACTCCAATTCCAACTCACATAAAGGATGAGATCTCATTCCTAAGCTTTTGCTGATTTTTCCGGGAGGGAAATAACGGGCTAGAAAAGCTTCTACCATCTCCTCCCATGTAGTGATTGATGCCCTAGGTAATGAGTGTAGCCACGCTTTGCTTTCCCTTTAAGGAAAAATGGGAAGGCTCTCAATTTGATGGCATCATCCATCACACCATTTATCTTCAAAGATGTCACACACCCTCGAGGAAGCTCTCTATGTGACTGCTTTGGATCCTCATCCGCCAAACCGCTGAATTGTGCGGATCGCAGAAGATATGGATGAATGCCGGCTTTAGCTCGAAAATTTCGAGTCAGTGATTGGGGGACGCACAATACTCGATTGTGTCCCCAACACCGAAAGGTCCGCATAATCGGATAGTGTCCGTTGTTGCTCATTTTGTTCTCGCCATGTTGTCGATCCTTCTACTTCCAAATCACCGGATTAGGTCGTTTTCGTACAGTGTTCTTTCCCTTTCCTTCAAGTGTACGCTCAAGCTCAGTGGTCTCCTTCAATCAATATTGATGGATTCCCTCGGGTCATAACCTGGAGCTGCACCAAAAAGTAAAGAAAAAAAGAAAAATCAGAACGATGATAGAATAAGAAGATATGAAATAGAATGTGAGTGAAATAGCTAAGAAAAACAAAGTGCAAAGTATCTCTAAACGCCTAACTCCCCGCAACGGCGCCAAAAACTTGACAAGGTCCCCTTGCTGATATCCCGCAAGTGCACGGGTTTGTCAAGTAATAATCCCGGTGAGCGGGGTCGAATCCACGTGGAGTAGGGAGTGAAAAATACTTAATTTGGTTCTTAGCTATGTGGAAGATCAATAGTGATTAGTGTGAAATTGATTCAATTCTCAATAATAAAAAGAAACAAGTGAGAGAGCAAGAATAAAGAAAAAGGGTAAGGCAATCGATAAAGATGGGGTACTCGGATGATGCTTCACCTAGGATAAATCGCTTTCAAGTGCAAGAACTCTCTATTATGCTTCCTAATCAATGCAATGGTGAGTCGTGGAAATCCTTACATACATAGTCCCAAATCTAAGGTCAACTATGCCTAACTCTATATCATGTCCCGGAGGAGAAATCAAATAACCTCTCAACACTCGCGACTCGAATAAAGTTGCAATGAGCTCTAGGGATTCCAAGTGATAAATCGCTTCCCTAAATATAGACCCTAACCCTTTGGTCCAAAGCGGAAGGTCCCTAGCCACAATTAAGCTCCTAGATACTAAGATCCCTCTCAACGCTTCACTCCATTGCACGCGCAACTAGGCCCCAGCGGAGGTTCATCCCTTAGACCACTCACTCTATTATGGCCGCAAAGAACTCAAGGAACGGAGGTAGAATCTATCACCCTCGGAGGGGAAAAGGGGCGCCCCTGTACCTCTCGACTCACCCTCTCAACCCTCTCCAACCTAGCTTTGTCTAACGCTCGTGGTGTGTCACTCACTCACAAGGTTACCAACAAGAACTCTCAACCCTAGTGTCACTCTAGGGGAAATGTTCATACAATCAAGCATTCAAGGTTGGAACTCACAATAAACATCAATTTATTGAAAGCATAATAAAGAAGTTCAATGAAACGAATACATCCTAGGGTTCACAATCACCCAAGTACCCACTAGGGGTTTAGCTCTCCATGGAGCTAAGTACAATCAAAGAAATCGAATGTAAAAAGCAATAAATCCATAAAGAAACCCCTCGATGGTCGTGTCGATGGTCTTGTGGAAAGTCCCTCTACTCGTCAGTCCAAGGATTCCTTCGTCCCAGTATAGGATACGCCCTCAATCGAAGCTCCCCTACCAACCTTCTTCCTAATGGAATCACGATGTCGGAGCCGTAGAACCTCTCCAAAACCTTGGCCAATACCCTCGAAACCCTAGCCAAAACCCTCTCACAAGTTGGGGAAAAGATGGAGAAAAAGAATACTCAAAATCGGGGCTGAAATCGGCTTTTAAATAGGGTCGAATCGGGCGACTACACGGGCGTGTATGATGTCACACGCCCTCGTGAATTTCCACACGGGCGTGATAGTTTGCACACGCCTGTGGATTCTCTGCTCGATGTCTTGACCGTCAAATGCAGTTTACCTACTGCTACAAGATCTGCCGAAATACTCCCCGAATTCCATACTTTCATTGGGGTAACGCAAACGGGCACACGCTCACGCCGTGAATCACTTGCTTCTTCAATGATGTACATGTTGGTGGATCTCTTGTTCTTATATGCATAAGTCGGAATGCTCGAGTGTGACCCGCCTTTTGTGCCCCTCCAAATGAATGTGCTCACTCGAATACGAGGAGGTTGGCACACACTCTAGCATCTCACACCGACCTATGTCTTCACGCTTTGAACCTTAGCAAGATCTCCTCCAAAATAGGTGCATTATGATCCACATTGCCCTATTTCCTTCATACTCGGCCTCACAACCCTACTTGCATAAAAGTAACATAAAAACACACATATTAATGTAAAAACCTGAGAAAAGTAATGCTCAACATAAGGAATGAACGCTTCACATTCATATCTCACAAGCACTTATCAGTGCCGTTGCCGGGGAGTAGGCGTTTAGAGATACTTTGCACTTTGTTTTCTTAGCTATTTCACCATACATTCTATTTCATATCTTCTTATTCTATCATCGTTCTGATTTCTTTTTCTTTGTGTTTGGGTGCAGCTCTAGGTTATGACCCAAGGGAATCCCTCAATATTGATTGAAGGAGATTCTGAGCTTGAACGTACACTTACAAGAAAAGGAAAAGAGCCTGTGCAAGAACATTCTAATTTAGTTGATTTGGAAGTGGAAGGATCTAAAAACATGGCAGAACAGAACGAGCAACAGCGGACATTATTTGATTATGCCAGACCTTCAGTGTTGGGGACACCATCGAGCATTGTGCGTCCCCCGATTTCAGCTCAAAACTTTGAGTTGAAGCCGGCATTCATCCACATGTTGCAGCAATCCGCACAGTTCAACGGTTTGGCCGATGAGGATCCAAACAGTCATATAGAGTGTTTTCTTGAAGTGTGTGATATGCTGAAGATAAACGGAGTGACGGATGATGCCATCAAGTTGAGAGCCTTCCCATTTTCCCTAAAGAGGAGAGTGAAGCAGTGGCTACACTCATTACCTAGAGCATCGATTACCACATGGGAGGAGATGGTAGAAGCTTTTCTTGCCCGTTATTTCCCTCCCAAAAAATATGCAAAGTTGAGGAATGAGATCTCGTCCTTTGATCAGTTGGAATTGGAGTCTCTATTTGAGACATGGGAAAGGTTCAAGGAACTCCTGAGAAAGTGTCCGCAACACAGATTTCTGGAGTGGATGATTGTTCAGACCATTTACAACGGTTTGAATCTGAGTACAAGGCAACTCTTAGAAGCGGCAGTAGGAGGTACCTTAGGTAGCAAGACCCCAGATGAGGCCCGTGAGTTAATTGAAGAAATGGGTCTAAACAGCTACCAATGGAATGCTAGGGAGAAGAAAAAGGTGTTCGGTCTCCATGAAATAGATGCGGTAACTTCATTGGCGGCTCAAGTGGAAAATTTGAGTAAGAAGTTAGATCTTCTAACTTTAAATAGAGTGGCGGCCGTGACTAATTGCACCGGGTGTGGTGGAGGACATGCTCCCTCCGATTGCCCGATCTCTATCAGTGATGTTTCTTCGGTGGAGAACGTTGATTTTGTAGGTAATGGCATGAGACCTCAAAGAACGCCATATAGCAATACCTACAATTATGGTTGGAAGAATCATCCCAATTTCTCATGGAGTAATCAGGGTCCACAAAGGCCATGGGGCCACCGGGTTTCCAACAACAACAACAAGCCCCTCAGGAGGAAAACAGAGTCTCAGGTTGGAAACCCGAATGAGTGACTTAGAGAAGCACTTGGCTAGATTTGTGCAATCTGCAAATACAAGGTTTGAATCAGTCAAGGCTACACTTCGCAACCACACCGCCTCTTTGCATAACCTTGAAAATCAGGTGGGGCAAATTACGAAGTCTCTCTGTGAAAGGCCACATGGAAGCTTGCCGAGCAATACAGAGACCAACCCTAGAGAGCACGTGAAGGCGATCACTTTGAGAAGTGGTCGTGAGGTTGAAGGTAGGCTTCTGAGTGAGAAGCCAAAGGAACACGCAAGGAGAAGAGGTGGCACTCCCACCTTTCAAGCCAAGAATCCCTTATCCCTCTAGATTGAAAAATGACCAAGAGGATGAACAGTACAAGAAGTTCCTGAGTTTGTTCAAGCAACTCCATATCAATATTCCTTTTGTTGAGACATTGGCCCAAATGCCTAAGTATGTGAAGTTCTTGAAAGACTTGTTGACTAACAAGAGGAAGTTCGAGGAAAGTGCTTCAGTGATTTTAGACGCATCATGGTCGGCAGTATTGCAAAAGAACATGCCGAAAAAGAAGAAAGGCCCGGGAAGGTTCATCATTCCATGTAATATTGGCAATCTAGGTAAGGAAATGTCATTGGCGGACTCAGGGGCCAGTATCAACATTTTGCCATACACCTTCTTTCAAAAGCTAGGCTTGGGCGAGCCTAGGCCTACTTGGATGACTTTGCAACTAGAGGACCGAAGAGTGCGACATCCGAGAGGCATCATTGAAGACGTGCTTGTCAAGGTGGACAAGTATATCTTTTCAGTTGACTTTGTAGTGCTAGACGTCGACGAGGATGCAGATGCACCTTTGATACTTGGGAGACCATTCTTGCAGACTTCCAAGGCATTGATTGACATGGACGGTGGAGAGCTAACTTTGAGGGTTGGAGATGACAAGCTCACATACCGCCTTGCTGAAACCATGCGGCATTCTCTTGATTTCGATGATACTTTATACTTTCTAGACACTACTGATGAGATGGTTGATGAATACATGCAGAAAAGGTTCAATCCAGACACATACGAGAGTTTGTTCGACCAAGAGGAGGATTATGAAGAAGTAATGATGCTTGGTTCGACGGAAGAAGTACCATCTACCCCGGGGATCTTGAAGAAGGTGCTACAGAAAATGAAGAGGGCTAGGAGACGCCACCGGAAACACTCTGTTGGAGACGTACGTGAACCGAAGAAGTTGGACGAAGCATTGTTAGGTGGTCCGAAGCCCGATAATTCACCTTCTACCCTCAAGAGGCTTTGCACATCATGCTTTCGAGCCATGGGTAAGAGGGCAACATTCATTCATAAGCCCCCGTGAGGTAAGACAAGGTACGCCAAGCTTAGTGACGTTAAACAAGCCCTTCTTGGGAGGCAACCCAAGTGTTTACTGTTTTCTTATCTTCTACTTTAGTTTCATTGCATGAATAATTTGTTAAGTGTTGGTGTCTTGATTTTTAGATGCTTGTGCTGAGATTTTCTTGTGGCCTTTGAATATTTATAGTGTGTTTTCATGTGGAATTGGTGAAGTTATGTCATTTGAACTTTATTCCGTGTTTTTCACTGGTAAAACTTGCATACTAGGGCAGGCTCTGAGTGTGTAAACATGTTCAGATACTTTCTGCAGAGCCTGCAGGTTTTTCGAAGGCATCCAGTGAAGACGCACGGGCGTGTGGAATTTCCGCACGCCCGTGGATTTGTATTGCGAGCTCATCCAGAGAAGGCACAAGGGTGTGCGGCTGCCCCTGTGAACGACCATGCGAATATCGCACGCCCGTTGGTAATTTCTGCACGGGCGTGTGAATTCCTGCAGAGCTTGGCTGATTATCTCGAGAGCGCACAGGGGCGTGAACTCACCCCTGTGGGCGAACTTGTGACAAGTGCACGGGCATGGGTAATTTCCGCACGCCCATGTGAAACTCTGTAGAGGAGCCCTCTTCATCCTGTGAAGACACAGGGGCGTGCGATCACCCCTGTAAGCTGGGCCTGTGAATGCCCACGCCCGTGTGGAATTTCTGCACGGGCGTGTGGAACACTTAGTGATTTTTCTCAGATGTCCAGAGAAGCCACAGGGGCGTGCGGCTGCTCCTGTGGGTCGGGCGCATGGGCGTGGGTATTTTTCGCACGCCCGTGCAATTGCGCAGAATTCCAAGAGGCGCGAGTATTCCTATAAAAATCCTTGCATGCTCTCTTCCTTTTCATCTTCAACCGCCTGAAAACCGCTTTTGATCGTATTACCGACCTCTCATCGTTGGTTTGGAGGATTTTTCTTCTCATATCACACCGATTTTCAGAGTTTTCGCATTTATTTCATAGGTAACCTTTTTATCCTCTTTTCTTCGCCAACTCTTTTTTTTCATATATTAAATATCTGTAAGTGCGAATAATCATTTTTACAATGCATAGTGCATGTTTAGAAAGCGTCTAGACAAGGTTTTAAGTTAAATTCTTGAGAATTATTGTGCACTCGTGCGGGTTTTTCACGCCCTGCAGACCCACACGGGTGTGGGTAATTTCCACAAGCCCGTGTGGAATTCTGCAGTATACTGCTTTTGATCTTCTTTGATCATTTTCCTCTTTTTGTACTACTGGTATGGCACCTCGCATGAAGAAGAACAAAGTAAAGCGTCTCAAAGTCACCCCACCCGAGCCAATACACATGGAATTCTCAAATCCCGGGCATGAAGCTTTATTTGAGAGACTTTCAGCACTTGGTTTTGATCAGACTTGTTTTGTGGATTTGCAAGTGCTGAGAGATATTCAGTGGGACGACGAGCTAGCTAATGAGATCGATGATATGTTAGCAGTAGGAAGCTGGAGGAGGTTACTGACGATGCGTGAGCCGGCTTACCGCAACGCTCGAGGTTTTAGCGACTTTTGAGTTGAGGTGTGGGAGAATTGACACTATGGATGCTATACAGTTTCGAGCATTCGGACATCCATTTTCCATGAGTGTCACTGAGTTTTCGATTTGGATGGGCCTGTACGACGTCGCATATACCAGTACAGAGGAGTATGGACGTTTACTTGTGGATTTTCCAGTATTAGTGATTGCAGACTACGCGTATAGGGTCCTATGTGGACATGGGCAGATTGAACTGGGAATGTCGAAGGCCACCAGCCTGTCCGGGTTGAGCTACAAGTATTTGCACGCGGTCCTCAGCAGGTCTGTGTCAGGTCGAAGCGATGACACAGCTACTCTGACCAGGCAGGACTTATTCTTTTTATACTCCATGGCTTGCAATGTGCCGATTCACTTGGGATGCATAGTGGCAGATGTTCTGAGGTACCAGGGTCAGTCTTTGAGAGTGGGATTATTATTTGCTGGCTCTTACATTACCAGACTCATATTGGGGATGGGTTTGGTAGATGCTTTACGTGGTGTTAAGAGCACAGTTGTGCCTATATCTCTTGCATTTGAGATGATCAGGATGATGGGGTTGGTAAGGAGATGTGGGCCAGGGGTCTATATTATTGCTTCAGCTACCTCAGAGACCACTGGGAGCGGAGGGGATACAGTGGAGGATTCCGGACAGGTTCCCAGACCCTCAGCACCTGTGATTGTATTGAGAGGCTTGAGAGCGATGTGAGAGAGATTCGGACCGAGATAGCGGAGCTCCGCGTGATACATTCAGCTCAGTATACATATCCTATGGCCCGTTTCGACCCTTATTGCCCGCGCGAGATCCAGACCCTCAGCACCTCCAGCATCCCCATCACCTATTCTAGCACCACAGGATCCACCATATGCCTCTCCACTACCAGCAGCAGCAGAGGAGCCGATAGACCGTGACACCAACATTTGACTTTATTTTTTCTGCATTTTCTTTATTTTGCATTTTATTTTAGACTTGTTCACTCAGAAAGGATTCTCCTTCTGACTTTATTTTCATTTTCCAGTTTGAGTTGTATTCATTGCTTTATCTTTTATATACTCGAGTTATTTTGTTTTTATTGAGCTTCACTGAACCCCCTCGTGTATGCGTGCGAGATGGTTTTTGTCATCTTGGGAATTGAGACATTGTCATGGGCACGGCCAAGGTGCTTAGGCACTTGGCCGTGCGAGCTTCACAACCCATTGGAACATTACTCCCAAGGAATTATCTTCACCAAATGCGATACTAGGTGTCAGGGGAGTATTGTTTTAATTGCTTCTCCCACATTTGCACTTCATTAATATATATTTTGAGTGAGCTTGCATGTGTACATTGGGGACAATGCACAACTTAAGTGTGTGTGTGTGGGGGAGTTTCATAGTGCACACATTGTTTTTTTATTGTTCTTGATTGATATACATGCTCACATAGCCAATGGCGATTCACCTTAGTTACAATGATTGTATTCTTAGCCAACTTAATTTCTAGGATTTTTTTTTACCCGATTTACACTCAGTGCCCCCCTGTGCATGTCCCCCAAGTGTACGGGTTTGTCGACTAATAAACTCCCAGGTGAGTGGGTATCGTATCCATAGGGAGTAAAAATACTTAAATTGTGTCTTAACCAAGTGAAGATGAATAATGATGATGTTGACAAGATGTAATGTAACAAAGAATAAAAGAAGCAACAAAGAAAAGCACAAGTAAGTGATAGATAAGGTAATCGATATAAATGGGGTACTCGGATATTGTTCCGCCTAGGACGATTGATAACACCCCTTGTGTATGTCCTGCAAGTGCACGGGTGTCGAAGTAATAAATCCCTGGTGAGTGGTGATAAGTGCTTGTGTGATTTTATGTTGAGCATTACTTTTCTCGGATTTTTACACTAATATGTGTGTTTTTATGTCACTTTCGTGCAGGTAGGGTTGTGAGGCCGAGTATGAAGGAAAGAAGCCAATGTGGATCATAATGCACAAATTTTGGAGGAAATCTTGCTAAGGTTCAAATGCGACGACGTAGGTCATGTGCGAGATGCTAGAGTGTGTGCCAACCTCCTCGTATTTGAGTTAGCATAACCATTTGGAGGGGCACAAGGGCAGTCACACTCAAGCATTCCGACTTATACACATTGAACAAGATCTCCACCAACTTGTCCATCATTAAAGAAGCAAAGCGATCCACGACGTGAACGTGTGCTCGTTTGCGTTACCTCGATGAAAGTATGGACTCGGGAAGTATTTTAGGCCAACTGCTGTAGCAGAACAATGAAGTGAAAGTACTGTAGCAGCACTGTTCACAGCTGGCCGAGAAAACAAGAATTCAGAGAATCCACACGGGCGTGTGGAAATTATACATGCCCGTGTGGAAATTCCACATGGGTGTGTGAAAAATCTACAGGCCTGTGTGGTCGCCCAATTCCAGCCTATTTAAAGCCGATTCAGCCCCGATCTCAGCATTATTTTCTCCATCTTTTCCCCAACTTGAGAGAGGGTTTCTGCTAGGGTTTTGAGAGGTATTGGCTATGGTTTTGGAGAGGTTCTACGGCTATGACATCATCATTCCTGATGAAGAAGGTTGGTAGGGGAGCTTCCGTCGAGGCGTATCCTATACTGGACAAGGGAATCCTTGGACGACAAGTAAAGGACTTTCCACAAGACCATCGACACTACTATTGAGGTGGTTTCTCTATGGATTCATTGCTTTTACATTCTATTTCTTTGATTGTACTTAGCTCCATGGAGAGCTAAACCACTAGTGGGTACTTGGTTATTTTTGAACCCTAGGATGTATTTGTTTCATTGAATCTCTTTATTATGCTTTCAATTAATTGATGTTTGTTGTGAGTTCCAACCTTGAATGCTTGATTGGATGAACATTTCCCCTAGAGTGACACTAGGGTTGAGAGTTCTTGTTGGTAACCTTATGAGTGAGTGACACACCACGAGCGTTAGACAAAGCTAGGTTGGAGAGGGTTGAGAGGGTGAGTCGAGAGGTACAGGAGCGTCCCCTTTCCCCTCCGACGTGATAGATTCTACCTCTGTTCCTCGAGTTCTTTGCGGCCATAATAGAGCGAATGGTCTACGGGATGACCCTCCGCTGGGGCTTAGTTGCGCGTGTAACAGAGTGAAGCGTTGAGGTGATCTTAGTATCTAGGGCTTAATCGTGGTTAGGGACCTTCCACCTGGACCAAAGGGTTAGGTCTATAATTAGGAAGAGATTTATCACTTGGAATCCCTAGAGCTCTTTGCAAATCTATTCGAGTGCGAGGTTGAGAGGTTATCTAATCTGTCCTCCGGGACATGTATAGAGTTAGGCATAGTTGACCTTAGATTTGCGACTATGTAATTAAGGATTTCCATGACTCACCATTGTATTGATTAGGAAGCATAATAGAGGGTTCTTAGACTTGAAACAATTATCCTAGGCGGAGCATTATCCGAGTACCCCATCTTTATCGATTGCCTTACCTCCTCCTTTACTCGTGCTCTCTTACTTGTTGCTTTTACTTTTGATAATTGAATCATTGTCACACTTATCACTATTGATCTTTCACATAGCTAAGAAGCGGATTAAGTGTTTTTACTCCCTACTCCCTGTGGATTCGATACCCGCTCATCCAGGATTATCACTTCGATAAACCGGTGCACTTGCGGGATATACGCAAGGGGACCTTGTCAAGTGGGTATCGTATCCACAGGGAGTAGGGAATAAAAATACTTAAATTGTTTCTTAACCAAGTGAAAGATGAATAATGGTTTTGTTAATAAGGTGTAATGTAAACAAGAATAAAAGAAACAAGAAAGAGAAGCACAAGTAAAGGGGCGGTAAGGCAATCGATAAAAATGGGGTACACGGATATTGTTCTGCCTAGGAAGATCGGTTCAAGTGCAAAACCCTCTATTATGCTTCCTAACTAATGCATTAATGACTAGTGGAAATCCTTCAATACACGATCCCAAATCTACGATCAACCGTGACTCGGATAGAATTGCATGGAGTTCTAGGAATTCCAATTGATAAACCCTCTTCCTAGATATAGACCTAACCCTTTGGTCCAGGTGGAAGGTCCCTAGTCACAATTAAGTCCTAGGTGCTAAAATCACTTCAACGCTTTACCCCGTTGCCTCTGCAAATAAACCCCAGCGGAAGGTCAACCCTTAGCCCATTCACTCTACTATGGCAGCAAAAAACTCAAGAAAATGGAGGTAGGATAAATCACAACAAAGGGGAAAGGGGACGCTCCGCTACCTCTCGACTCACCCTCTCAATCCTCTCCAATCTAGCTTTGTCCAACTCTCGTGGTGTGTCACTTACTCACAAGCATTACCAATAAGAACTCTTAACCCTAGTGTCACTCTAAGAGAGTATTCATTCAATCAACATTCAAGATTGGAACTCAATTAAAGCATCAATTAATGAAAGCATAATAAAAGGTTTAATGAAACAAATACATCTTAGGGTTCACAAATCCAAGTACCCACTAGAGGGTTTAGCTCTCCATGGAGCTAGTTACAATCAACAATGAAATCGAATGTAAATGAAAGTAATCCATAGAAAACCCCCTCGATAGTCATGATGATGGTCTTGTGGAGAAGCTTCGATTCTTCCAAAGGTCCCTTTGTCCGGCCTAGGATACACCTCGCCGGATCGATGTCGACGAAAGCTCTCCAACTAACCTTCTTCCAAATGGAGCGCGATGTCGAAGCCGTAGAACCTCTCCAAACCCTGGCTGCCGCCGTCTCTCAAGTTGAGGAAAAGATGGAGAAAAGGTTTCTGAAATCAGGGCTGAAATCGGCCTTAAATAGGACTGGAATCGGGCGTCCAGACGCTCCTGTAGATTCTCCACACGGGCCTGTGGAAATTCCACACGGGCATGGATAATTTCCACACCCCCGTGTGGTTTCTCTGAACTTCACATTTTTGGGCGGCAGTGAACAGAACATGCTACAATAGTGACCTGAAACACTCCCGAAACCATGTTTTTTATCGAGGTAACGTAAACAGGCACACGTTTACATCGTAAATCACCTTGCTTCTTCAATAAATAGCTTCATTGGTGATGATCTTGCTTTCAATACACAAGCCAGGATACTCGAATGTGACTGTCTTTGTGCCCTCCAAATCATTGTGCTAACTTGAATACAAGGTGGTTGGCACATATTCTTACTTCTTGAACCCGGCTTATGACTTCGCGTTTGAACCTTCTCAAGATTTCCTCCAAATAGTTCATTCATGACCTACATTGGCTTCTTTCTTTAACATTTGGCTTTGCAAACCTATATGTATGAAAGTAACATAAACACACAAGAACTTATCAACGATCGTTTCAAGTGCAAAACTGACTATTAAGCCTCCCAACTAATGCATTAATGAGTTGTGGAAATCCTTCAATACACAGTCCCAAATCTAAGGTCAACAATGACTAACTCTATACCATGTCCTAGAGGAGAAATCGAACAATCTCAATACCTCACACTCCGACAAAATTGCATGGAGTTGTAGGGATTCTAAGTGATAAACCCTCTTCCTAGATATAGACCTAACCCTTTGGTCCAGGTGAGAGGTCCCTAGTCACAATTAAGTCCTAGGTGCTAAAATCACTTCAACGCTTCACTCTGTTGCCTCTTCAACGAAGCCCCAACGGAAGGTCATCCCTTAACCCATTGATTCTACTATGACCGCAAAGAACTCAAGGAATTGGAGGTAGGATAAATCACAACAAAGTGGAAATGGGACGCTCCGCTACCTCTCGACTCACCCTCTTGACCCTCTCCAATCTAGCTTTGCCTAACCCTCGTGGTGTGTCACTCACTCACATGGGTTACCAATATGAACTCTCAACCCTAGTGTCACTCTAAGGGAGGATTCAGTCAATCAAACATTCAAGATTGAAACTCAAATAAAACATCAATTAATGAAAGCATTATAGAAGGTTTAATGAAATAAATACATCCTAGCTTTGACAAATCCAAGTACCCACTAAGGAGTTTAGCTCTCCATGGAGCTAGTTACAATCAACAATGAAATCGAATGTAAAAATAAGTAATCCATCGAAAACCCCCATGATAGTCATGACAATGGTCTTGTGGAGAAACCTTGTCTCCTCCAAAGGTCCCCTTGTCCGGCCTAGGACACACCTCGCTGGATTGGTGCCGATGAAAGCTCTCCTAATAACCTTCTTCCAAGTGGAGCGCAATCTCAAAGCCGATAACCTCTCCAAAAACCCTGCAAATACCTCTCAAAACCCTAGTCGCAGCCCCCTCTCAAGTTTGGGAAAGAATGGAGAAAAGAATACTGAAATCGGGGTTGAATCGCGGCTTAAATAGGGCTGGAATCGGGCATCCACACGCCCCTGTTGATTTGCCACACGGGCCTGTGGAATTTCCGCATAGGCGTTGATAATTTTAACATGCCCATGTGGATTCTCTGGAATTCTCTTTTTCGGCCGGCTGTGAATAGTACGTGCTACAATAATTTGCTATAGTATTTTCTACAATACCTTGCTACAGTACCGGCCTGAAACACTCCCGAATCCATATTTTCATCGAGGTAATGCCAACGAACAAACGTTTACGTCATAGATCGCTTTGCTTTTTTCAATAACCGGCCTTATTGGTGAAGATCTTGCTATCAATATACAAACCGGGATACTCGAATGTGACTGCCTTTGTGCCCTTCCAAACCATTGTGCTAGCTTGAATACACGGAAGTTAACACACATTCTCGTATCTTGAACCTGACTTATGTCCTTGCGTTTGACCCTGCTCAAGATTTCCTCCAAATAGTGTGTTTATGATCTACATTGGCTTCTTTATTTAACATTCGGCTTCACAACCCTATATGCACGAAAGTAACACAAATGCACAAGTATTAGCGCTAAAACCTGATAAAAGTAATGCTCTTCATAAGGAAAGAACACTTCGCATTCTTATCACACACACACTTATCAAACTCCCCCACACTTAAGCTTTTGCTTGTCCTCAAGCAAAAATTAAAACATTGAAGAATAGACGAAATAAATATTGTAAGTGTTTGGCCTTAGGTTCACCAAAGTATACAAAGAGAGCATTCTACAAGTAAGGGAAATTTCAATATTAAATATGAAAAATCAATGCTTTAGCTAAAAACTTGAATAAAAAAGGACAACAAATCCGAAATTGTGTAAGTGTGTGTGCAAACTCACTCAAGTCAACACAAAGTATACTCTTCAAATTTCTAAGTATAAAGGACTTATTTATTAATACAAAGTAACACAAATTAAAAAGGTGTTAGTAGCTTCACACATCCTCTAAGGTAGCCCTTTCCAAAGCGGGCGCTAAGATGGTAGCTCTTTCTACCGGGGTGGTAGCTTTCACTCATCCTTTGAGGTATCTCTTTCTCTTATTAGGGCATAACTAGTATCCGACTTATGAGAGTAGCTTCATACTTCATAGGTGGTTGCTCTTTCCACCCAATAAGCACAATTAAACAATAAAACTATTTTGTTCTTCCTTTTTCCTTTTTCCATTTTTTTCAGTTAACAAAAGAAACAACTATAACTAGTCCCTTTAACATTGAACTTGAGTTTCTAAAGGAGTTTAATGTGGGAGTAGTGCAACAAGTGTCAATCGGGCAAAAATTCATAGAAATTCAAGCAAGAACTAGAGCATGAGAACATTCAATGTTAAAAAGTCTCCTAAACTCAAGAATACAGTCATTGTAACTAAGGTGAACCACCATTGGCTATGTGAGCATGTATGTCAATCAAAACTAATATAAAACACATGTGCACTATGAAACTCCCCCCTTCTCCCCCACTCCCCACATTTAAATTGTACATTGTCCACAATGTACACATGCAAGCTCACTCATAATGTATATCATTCATGAGCATATGTGAGAGAAACAATCAAAATAATACTCCCCTGACTCCTAGTGTTGCATTTGATGGAGCAAAATCCTTGGGAGTGATGTTCCGATGGGTTGTGAAGCACACACAACTAAGTGCAAAAGCACTTCGGTTCGTGTCCAAAAATAGTTCTCAATTCCTATACTGACAAGACAATCTGCACGCATACACAAGGTGGTTCAGTGAAGCTCAATAAACAAAAACAACTCAAATATATAAAAGATAGAGAAATAAATACCACTCTAGACCACAGAATGAAAAATAAACTCAGAAGGAAAGTCCTTTCTGAGTATACAAGTCCAAATGAAATGCAAAAGTAATAAAGATGATGAAAAATTGATAAGTGCATGTGTGATAAGAACACGAAGTGTTCTTTCCTTATGTTGAGCATTACTTTTATCAGGTTTTAGCGCTAATACTTGTGCATTTGTGTTACTTTCATGCATATAGGGTTGTGAAGCCGAATGTTAAAGAAAGAAACCAATGTAGATTGTGAACACACTATTTGGAGGAAATCTTGAGAAAGGGCAAACGCGAAGACATAAGTCGGGTTCAAGATGCGTGAATGTATGCCAACCTCCGTGTATTCAAGCTAGCACAATGGTTTGGAGGGGCACAAAGGCAGTCACATTCAAGTATCCTGGCTTGTGCAATGATAGCAAGGTCTTCACCAATGAGGGCGGTTATTGAAAAAAGCAAAGAGATCTACAACGTGAACGTGTACCCGATGATGTTACCTCGATGAAAACATGGAATCGGGTGTGATTCAGGCCGGTATTGTAGCAAGTACTGTTCACAGCTGGCTGAAAAAGAGAATTCC
Source organism: Dioscorea cayenensis subsp. rotundata (assembly GCF_009730915.1). Taxonomy (NCBI): domain Eukaryota; kingdom Viridiplantae; phylum Streptophyta; class Magnoliopsida; order Dioscoreales; family Dioscoreaceae; genus Dioscorea; species Dioscorea cayenensis. The sequence continues at coordinate 17,630,848 of NC_052478.1, forward strand.
AGAGAATCTACAAAGGCGTGTGGAAATTATCCACGCCTGTGAGAAAATTCAATAGGCCCGTGCTGTAAATCCACAAGGGTGTTGGATGCCCGATTCCAGACCTATTTAAGCCGCGATTCAGCCCCAATTTCAGCATTCTTTTATCCATTCTTTGCCAAACTTCAGAGGGGGCTGCGGCTAGGGTTTTGAGAGGTATTGGTAGGTTTTTTGGAGAGATTTTTCAGCTTTGACATCGCGCTCCACTTGGAAGAAGGTTATTGGGAGAGCTTTTATCAGCACCGATCCAGTGAGGTGTATCCTAGGTCAGATAAGGGGACCTTTGGAGGAGATGAGGCTTCTCCACAAGACCATTGTTATTACTATCAAGGGGGTTTTCTATGGATTACTTGTTTTTACATTTGATTTCATTGTTGATTGTAACTAACTCCATGGAGAGCTAAACCCCCTAGTGGGTACTTAGATTTGTGAACCATAGGATGTATTTGTTTCATTAAACCTTTTATCATGCTTTCATTAATTGATGTTTTATTTGAGTTCCAATCTTGAACGCTTGATTGATTAAATCCTCCCTTAAAGTGACACTAGGGTTGAGAGTTCACCTTTGTAACCCTTGTGAGTGAGTGACACACCACGAGAGTTAGACAAAGCTAGATTGGAGAGGGTTGAGAGGATGAGTCGAGAGATAGCGGAGAGTCCTCTTTCCCCTCCTGTGTGATTAATCCTACCTCCATTTCCTTGAGGGCTATAAGATGACCTTCCACTGGGGCTTAGTTACAGAGGCAACGGAGTAAAGCGTTGAAGTGATTTTAGCACCTAGGGCTTAATTGTGACTAGGGACCTCTCACTTGGACCAATGGGTTAGGTCTATTTCTAGGAAGAGGGTTTATCACTTGGAATCCCTAGAACTCCATGCAATTCTATCTGAGTGTGAGGTGTTGAGATTGTTCGATTTCTCCTCCAGGATATGGTATAGATTTAGTCATGGTTGACCTTAGAGTTGGGACCGTGTATTGAAAGATTTCCATGTCTCATTAATGCATTAGTTGGGAGGCATAATTGTTAGTTTTGCACTTGAAACGATTATCCTAGGATGAACAATATTCGAGTACCCCATCTATATCGATTGGTTTATCTCTCACTTACTTGTGCTTTTCTATCTTGTTTATTTTATTCTTGTGTACATTACTTCTTGTCAACACACTCATTATTCATCTTCACTTGGTTAAGAAACAATTTAAGTATTTTTACTCCCTACTCCCTGTGGATATGATACCCACTCACCAAGGATTTTATTACTCGACAAAGCCGTTCACTTGCAGGACATACGCAAGGGGCATTGTCAAGTTTTTGGCGCCGTTGCCGGGGAGCAGGTGTTTAGTGATACTTTGCACTTTGTCATCTTTGCCATTCGTTCATTTATTCTATTTCATATTTTCCTATTCTATCATTATTCTGATTTTTTTTCTTTTTGTTGCAACTCCAGATTATGACCCGAGGGAACCCTTTGATATTAATTGAAGAAGATCCCGAACTTGAGCGTACACTATGAAGAAAAGGAAAAGAACCAGTGCAAGAACCCTTAAATCTAGCTGAAGTGGAAGTCGACGGATCTAACAACATGGCTGAGCAGAATAGACAGCATAGAACATTATCTGATTACGCCAGACTGTCAGTACTGGGGACACAATCTAGTATTGTGCGACCACCGATTATAGCTCCGAACTTTGTGCTGAAACCAGCATTTATCCAGATGATTCAGCAGTCAGCGCAGTTCAATGGTTTGGCCGATGATGATCCAATCAACCATATAGAGAACTTGTTAGAATTTGTGATATGCTGAAGATTAATGGTGTATCGGATGATGCTATTAGATTGAGGGCTTTCCCATTCTCTCTGAAAGGAAGAGCCAAGCAGTGGCTTCATTCCTTGCCAAAAGCATCCATCACGACTTGGAATGAGATGGTTGAAGATTTTCTTGCTAGATACTTCCTTCCAGGAAAGTTGGCCAAGCTTCGCAATGAGATATCGTTGTTCGTGCAGATGGAATTGGAATCATTGTTTGAGATATGGGAGCGCTTCAAGGATCTTTTACGGAGGTGTCGACAACACGGATTTCCCGAATGGATGATTATTTAGACTTTCTATAATGGGTTGAATCCGAGTATATGGCAATTATTAGATGCTGCCGCGGGAGGTACAATGGGGAGTAAAACCCAAGAAGAAGCCCGACAATTAGTGGAAGACATGGCCATGAATAGTTATCAGAGGAATGCATGGGAAAGGAAGAAGGTGACCGGGCTCCATGAAATAGATGCAGTCATTTCTTTGGCAGCCCAAGTGGAATCATTGAGTAAGAAATTAGACCTTCTAACTTCGAATAGAGTGGCGGCTATGACTACTTGCACTGGATGTGGCAGAGGACATTCTCCCTCCGATTGCCCAATCTCTATTGGTGTTGTATCTTCGATGAAGAAGTTGAATTTGTGGGTGATGCAATGAGGAACAAAGGTAATCCATATAGCAACACCTATAATCAGGGTTGGAAGAATCATCCCAACTTTTTGTGGAGCAACCAAGACAACCAAAGGCCATGGCACCATAGGGTTTCCAACAACAACAAGCCCTAAACATGGAAAACAGAGTGTTTGGCTTGGAAACCCGAATGACCAACTTGGAGAAAGCCATGACTAGATTTGTGCAATCATCGGATACACGGTTCTAATTGGTCGGGGCTACACTTCACAACCACACAGTGTCCTTGCATAATCTAGAAAATCAAGTGGGGCAAATTGCGAAGTCTCTATCAGAGAGATCACAAGGAAGCTTACCGAGTAATACCGAGCCCAATCCACGAGAGCATGTGAAGATGATCACTTTGAGAAGTTGTCGTGAGGTTGAAGGTAGGCTTCCAAGTAAGAAGACCATTGTTGAAACACCGGAGGCCGTAGAGGTTGAGAAGGGAGCAACCAACGTGAAGGAGGTGGCACCCCCACCTTACAAGCCAAGAATCCCTTATCCCTCTAGATTAAAGAACGACCAAGTGGACGAGCAGTACAAGAAGTTTTTTGGGTTTGTTTAGGCAACTACATATAAACATTCCCTTTGTTGAGGCATTATCCCAAATGCTGAGGTATGTCAAGTTCTTGAAAGATTTGTTGACCAACAAAAGGAAATTAGAGGAGAGTGCCTCCGTGATTCTAGATGCATCTTGCTTGGCGGTCTTGCAAAAGAATATGCCGAACAAGAAGAAAGACCCAAGAAGCTTCATCATTCCATGCAACATTGGCTACTTGGGTGAAGAAATGGCATTAGTGGACTCAGTGGCCAATATCAACGTTATGCCATATTCCTTCTTTCAGAAGCTAGGATTAGCAGAGCCTAGGCCAACTCGGATGACAGTGCAATTGGTGGACCGAACAGTGAGACATCCGGGGGGTATCATTGAAGATGTGCTTGTCAAAGTTGACAAGTATATATTTCCTATAGATTTTGTAGTGTTAGATGTCGATGAGGATGCAGATGTTTCTTCTATACTTTGGAGGTCATTCTTGTGCACATCTAAGGCATTGATCGACATGGACGGTAGGGAGTTGACACTGAGGATTGGAGATGATAAGCTCACATATGGCCTGACCAAAGCCATGCAAAATTCTCTTGACTTTGATGATACTATTTACTTTCTTGATACTATTGATGAGATAATTGATGAATATATGCAGGAAATGTTCAATCCGGACCCATACAAGGGGTTGCTTGACCAAGAGGTGGAGAATGAAGAAGTGCTAATGCTTGGTCTAAAGGAAGAAGTACCATCTATTCTGGGGATTATGAATTAAGTGCTCTGGAAGATGAAGAGGGTGAGGAGATGCCACAAGAAACACTCCAAGGCTGTTGGAGATGCACAAGAACCGAACAAGGTGGATGAACCCTTGTTAAGTTGTACCAAGCCTGATAACTCCCCCTCTACCCTCAAGAGACTTTGCTCATCGTGCTTTCAAGTTATGGGTAAGAGGAAAACCTTCATTTATGAGCTCCCGTGAGGTAAGACAAGGTACGTCAAGCTTAGTGATGTTAAACAAGCGCTTTTTGGGAGGTACCCCAAGCGTTTACTATTTTCTTATTTGTTAGTTTAGTGTTTGCATGAATAAGACTTCGAGTGTCAGTGTCTTGATTTCTAGATGCTTTTGTTGTGTTTTCTTGTGGATTTTGGTGTCATCTTGTGCTTTATTGTGTTTTGGCGGAGAATGTTGGTCGTTTAAGCTTATTTTTAGTGTTTTCTCTAGTAAAGTTGCTTTGTAAGGCAGGCTTTGAGTTTATTTATATGTTGCAGAATTTTCTGCAGAGCCTGTAATATTTTTGATGTGTCCAAAGAAAACACACGCCCGTGTTGAATTTCCGCACTAGCGTGTGTTTTCGTTCAGATCTCATTTAGAGAAGGCGAAGGGGCATAGACTCGCCAATGTGAATGACCTTGTGACGGTCAGCACACCCATGGGTAATTTCCTTACCGACATGCATTTTTATACAGAGACTTAGAATTTTATCCAGAGAAAACACAGGGGCATGGACTCGCCCCTGTGGATGACTCTATCATAAACACACGGGTGTCAGTAACTTCCGCACGCCCGTGTGGATCTCTGCAGAGAGTTTCTCCTCCATCCCGAAAAGACACAAGGGCGTGCGTAATTTCCTTATGGGCGTGTGAAACACTTTAAAAGTTTTCTCGGTTGGACTGAGAAGCCACAGTGGTGTGCGTCTGCCCCTGTGGGTCGGGCGCACAGGCGTGGATATTTTTCGCATGCCTGTGCAGTTGCGTTCAGAGACATAGGAGTGGTTTCCTGAGAGAGCACAATGGTGTGCGTTTGCCCCTGTGACTCTCTCCTGTGGAGGCGCAAGGGCATGGGTAATTTCCGCACGCCTGTATGGATGTGCAGAATTCTAAGAGACGCGATTTTCCTTTAAAAATCTAATTGAATCTTTCATATACTACCCATTCAAACCCTCAAAAAACACTCTTGATCAATTTTCTGACCTCTCACCCTTGTTTTAAGAGGGATTTCCATTCAATTTCCACAGCGAAATCGAAGTTTTCATACCCATTTCATCGGTAAACCTTTTGCTCTCTCTCTTATTTGTCAATTCTTGTTTTTACTGGATTAACAATGTTGAGTCGCAGCAATTTTCACTCTATAATGGTTTATGCATGATAAGTGCTTGTACGATATGAATGCGAAGCGTTCATTACTTATGTTGAGCATTACTTTTCTCATTCTTTTACATTAATATGTGTGTTTTTATGTTACTTTTATGCAGGTAGGGTTGTGAGGCCGAGTATGAAGGAAATGGGCCAATGTGGATCATAATGCACCTATTTTGGAGGAGATCTTGCTAAGGTTCAAACGCGAAAACGTAGGACAGGTGTTAGATGCTAGAGTGTGTGCCAACCTCCTCGTATTCGAGTGAGTACATCCATTTGGAGGGGCACAAAGACAGGCACACTCGAGAACAAAGACAGAAACACTATAGCAGTACTGTTCACAGCCGGCCGAGAAATCAGAGAGGCAGAGAATCCACACGGGCGTGTGGAAATTATCCACGCCCGTGTGGAAATTCTGCACCGGCGCGTGTACTGTCCACGTCCGTGGAGTTGCGCGAATCCAACCCTATTTAAAGCCGATTCAGCCCCGATTTTGGTATTCTTTTCTCCATCTTTTCCCCAACTTGCGAGAGGGCTTCGGCTAGGGTTTCGAGAGGTATTGGATAAGGTTTTAGAGAGGTTCTATGGCTCCGACATCGTGATTCCATTAGGAAGAGGTTCTACCGGACGAAGGAATCCTTGGAGGACGAGTAGAGGACTTTCCATAAGACCATCAACACGACCATCGAGGGGGTTTCTTTATGGATTTATTGCTTTTACATTCGATTTCTTTGATTGTACTTAGCTCCATGGAGAGCTAAACCCCTAGTGGGTACTTGGGTGATTGTGAACCCTAGGACGTATTCGTTTCATTGAACTTCTTTATTATGCTTTCAATAAACTGATGTTTATTGTGAGTTCCAACCTTGAATGCTTGATTGTATGAACATTTCCCCTAGAGTGACACTAGGGTTGAGAGTTATTGTTGGTAACCTTGTGAGTGAGTGACACACCACGAGCGTTAGACAAAGCTAGGTTGGAGAGGGTGAGTCGAGAGGTACAGGAGCATCCCCTTTCCCCTCCGACGTGATAGATTCTACCTCCGTTCCTCGAGTTCTTTGCGGCCATAATAGAGTGAATGATCTAAGGGATGAACCTCCACTGGGGCCTAGTTGCACGTGTAATGGAGTGAAGCGTTGAGGTGATCTTAGTATCTAGGGCTTAATTGTGGCTAGGGACCTTCCGTCTGGACCAAAGGGTTAGGTCTAAATCTAGGAAGAGATTTATCACTTGGAATCCCTAGAGCTCATTGCAACTCTATGCGAGTGCGAGGTGTTAAGATTGTTCGATTTCTCCGCCGGGACATGTATAGAGTTAGGCATAGTTGACCTTAGATTTGGGATTATGTATGTAAGGATTTCCATGACTCACCATTGCATTGATTAGGAAGCATAATAGAGAGTTCTTGCAGTTGAAGCGATTATCCTAGGTGAAACATCATCCGAGTACCCCATCTTTATCGATTGCCTTGCCTCCTCCTTACTTTTGCTCTCTTACTTGTTGCTTTTAATTTCTGAGAATTGAATCATTACCACATTTAACATTATTGATACTCCACATAGCTAAGAATTGAATTAAGTGTCTTTACTCCCTACTCCCTGTGTATTCGACCTCGCTCATCCGGGATTATTACTTAGACAAACCCGTGCACTTGCGGGATATAAGCAAGGGGGACCTTGTCAATACATGTTTAGAAAGAGTTTAGACATGGTTTTAAGGTGTGCTTTTGGGAGTATTGACATGCAGCTGTGCGATTTTCACGCCCCGCAGATACGCACGGCGTGTGGAATTTGCAGATGAACGTGTGGAATTCTCCAGTATTATTTCCAAAGCTTCGTTGATCCTTTTCTCATCAATTCTTGCAGATATGGTGCCTTGTTCGAAAATGCAAAAAGTTAAGCATCCCAGGGAGACCCTACCTGAGCCATTACACATGGAATTCTCGAATTCTGAGCATCAGGCTTGATTTGAGAGATTATCAGCACTCAGTTTTGGTCAGTCTCGTATTGTGGATCTGAGTGTGCTAAGAAAGATTCGGCGGGGTGATGAGCTAGCTGATGAGATTGATGAGATGTTAGCAGTGGGAAGCTGGAGAAGATTGTTGACGATTCAAGAGCCAGTTTTCCGTGCGTTGACGCTAGAGGTGTTGCCATCTTTCGAGTTTGATCAGTTATATAGGAGTTTGGACATCGTGGATACTATACAGTTCTGAGCATTTGGACATCCGTTTTGCATGAGTATCACTAAGTGCTCGGTTCATATAGGCTTGTATGATGACAGTCATACAGGTACAGATAAGTATGGGTACTTGCTGATAGATTTCCCGGGTACATCGACTCCACAGCAAGTACACCGAGTTTTGTGTGGACATGGGTAGTATGAACTGGGAGTGTCCAAGGCCAATAAGCCTATGTCGGCTGAGCTACAGATACTTACACTCGGTCCTCAACAGGTCTGTGTCTGGTCGAGGTGACAACACAGCTGTTTTGAGCAGACAGGACTTACTCTATTTATACTCCATTGTCTGCAATGTGCTGATTCACCTGGGGCACGTAGTTGCAAATATTTTGAGGCATCAAGGCCAGTTTGCGAGAGTGGGAGTACTATTCAATCGTCTTTACGTCACTAGACTCATCTCGGGGATAGGTTTTCTAGACGCTATCGAGATGCTGAGAGGATGATCTTACCTTTCCCTCTTGGATTTGATACAATTAGAATGATGGGGTTGGTGTGTAGATGTGGAACTGTAGTATACATTATAGCTACAACCACCATAGAGATCACTGAGGGCGGAAAGGATGCAGCGAAGGATTCCCGACAGGTTCCTGAGTCTCAGTTTGTACAGTCAGGGACCGGAGCACCTTTTGCAGCACAGGAGATGACATCGACACTTGACTTAATTTTTTTTATTGTCTTTATTACTTTTGCATTTTATTTTGGACTTGTATACTCATAAAGGACTTTATTTCTGAGTTTATTTTTGATTTTGTTGTTTCGAGTTGTATTCATTTCTTTATCTTTTATATACTCGAGTTGTTTTTGTTTATTGAGCTTTACTGAACCCCCTCGTATATGCGTGAAGATGGTCTTGTCAGTAAGAGAATTGAGAACTAGTCATGGACACGACCGAAATGCTTTTGTACTTGGTCGTGTGTGCTTCACAACCCGTTGGAACATCACTCCCAAGGATTTAGCTCCATCAAATGCAACACTAGGAATCAGGGAAGTATTGTTTTGTTTTCTTCTCCCGCATATATTCTCAATTAATATACATTATGAGTGGACATGATTTTATACATTGGGAACAATGTACAACTTAAGTGTTGTGGGGAGGGGGGGGAGTTTCATAGTGCACATGTCTTTTATATTAGTTTTGATTGACATACATGCTCACATAGCCATTTGCAGTTCACCTTAGTTGCAATGATTGTATTCTTGAGTTTAGAACACTTTTTAGCATTGAATGTTCTCATGGTCTAGTTCTTGCTTGAATTTTTAGGAATTTTTGCCCGATTGACACTTGTTGCACTACTCGCTCATTAAACTCTTTTGGAAACTCAAGTTTGATGTTAAAGGGACTTGTTATAGTTGTTTCTTTTGTTAATTGAAATAAAATGGTAAAAGGAAAAAGGAAGAATGATTGCTTCCCCGCAAGTGTACGGGATCGCCAAGTAATACCTCTTGCAAAGACACGAGGATCGTATTCCACGGGGCTAAGGATCTCCTATTACTCCTTCTCGAGCTATTATCTAGCCTAACATCTTAAGTGATGGATTTACTCTACTAAATAAAAATAAAACTAAACACAAGATTTGCTAGCAAATTAGAGAGAACAAGCAATAAGCAAGCAAGAGAATCAATGAAGTGCAAAGGCCTATGGATGTGGATCCCCTAGAGGGGTCATCATGCAACATGGATGATGATTTAAAGATGCAAGGGTAAATTGGACCATGAGATTCCAAGATTAGAACAACCCCAATTTCTCGGCGATTGAACCCTAATCCCATACGAACATAGATAGGAATTTCTTCCAAATCTACATTCCTACGATTGCATTAAGTACAAGGAAATCTCGCTTAGGAATTTCTTCCAAATCTACATTCCTACGATTGCATTAAGTCGGTCAGCAAAAAGTTTTTTAATCAGCCCTAAAAGTGAGTATATATACCCCCTGAGGCATACGGGCCATATAGGGGTCGTATGGGGGTCGTATAGCACTCAGAAACCCTAGATTCGCGTTCCATACGGGGTGCATACGGCCTCCATACGCCCCGTATACTGGGTAGTATGGAAATCTGGACAGAACACCAAATCAATCCGCTGCTACAGTGCATATGACCCCCATACTGGGTAGTATGGGGGTAGTATGAAATTCCTGTTTTCTTCTCTTTTTGCCAAAATGATATCTTCTTGTTCTCCATGGCTTCCATATGCCCTACAAAGCAAATAATAGAGCGATTAAGCGCGAAAGTGTATCAAACCTCACAAAAATACATGCAAAGTGCATACGTTACATATATGAAAAACACCTACATTTAGACACTTATCAAACATCCCCACTTAAGCGTTGCTTGTCCCCAAGCAAACAACTCATGAAAAAAACAAAGAGACGAGAAGTGGCTAAATGCAATACCTCGGCTCAAGCAAATATAAGATTCCAAAAAGCAAAGGATAATGAAACATAGATGTTGAGTTATAGTCATTAAGCATAATAAAAAAATATCCTGTCTCACCCCTAATATGTATGTGCGTGTAAGTGAATTCTTTATCTCATTTGCCCTCGATCCGGGTCTAGCTCAAGGACTTCAATCAAGACAGACTCTAGATGCTAATCACTCCACATACAAAGAATACCAAGTCTTAAACTACTAAGTGCTACTTCAATGGCCAAGTAAGATCCTTCTAATTCTATAGCTTGAAACTAAATCCTTTTTTTCTTTTTCAAAACCTTTGGTAGGTACTCAAAAAAAGATCACTAGGGTTTTTTTATTTTCAACTCAATATTCAACATCATTCATTTCATTGTCATTTCATTTTTGTTTTTCACATTCACCCTAGATCACATCTTCAGAGTACTCTACATGACACAGAACGAGGATTAGCTCAACAAGACTTAGAAGTTCTTAAGAGTCCATTGAAGGATAGAACTTAGTGTTCTAAGGCCAAGTACTCAAAGTAGTGTGTTAAGCATACAAGAGAGTTAGAGTAGTCACATTGGCTATTCCTAGGGCATCGACAAAAAATTCAGTGCACATGACAATACTAGAGGTAAAACAGGATTCAATAAAGCATAGAAACAAGTAACTCACATCAATCATTAGTCCAAGCTAAAAGAATCTTACAAGAATGAACAAAGCCATCATAGGTAACACTAGCATGTAAACAATGGTCCTAATACATGAAATACACCCATCCCCACACTTAGTGTTGTACATTGCCCTCAATGTACACTAATCATGAAAAACATGCAAGATGGAGCAATGAAAATAATTGAGGAGGGTGAAAAACAAAACTTCCCCAGTTTATCTTGTGTTCGTCGTGAGGTATGACTCGACAAAAGGTGTGGTGAGCAACACATGTCTCGTCCGACCTCCATTAAAAACTAGGAAAGCTCACCAAATTCCCTCAATGCCTTGCAAGGCAAAAAGGGGGCATCATCATTCCATAAAGATTTTAAAAATACAAGCACAAGGGAAAAACTAGGGAGTAGTCAACAAAACACAAATATGAAAATAACATAGAGTTCGACAACACAAGTCGGTAGGGTAGAACCATGCCAACTCAACAAAAATACAACAAAAATACAAAAACAAAAGCAAACTAAAAGTAAATGCTAGGTGTCCATGCTCATCCTTGTCCTTAGAATTAAGTCTCTCATAACAAAATGACATCTTGTTCCATGTGGTCACCCCGTGTGGTGTAAATATCACTCCATGGTTTCTTGTTAATTTCTTCATCCCCAAAAATTCCTACAAACCATGAAAAAAACTCAATCAAGCATAGAGGAATGCAATATGATTCAAAAATGTAGTGTAAGAGATGAAGAAACAATGAAAAATTATGATGTATAGTGTCCATACGACCCAGTATGGGGGCCGTATGGGTACTTGTTCATTTCGACAGAACCTCCCCAAAAAAACATGAAAAATCGAAAATATTTTTTTACATAATTTCAAGGGATACTTCATCCATAACAATCACACCATCCAAAACCAAGCAAAAATGCTAAAGAAATTCCACAAAAAAACTCCAAGAATGCCCAAGAAATGAAAAAAAGATAAAAACTAGGGCATTGAAAAAAAGCATACCGACGAAATCTTGAGAAAAAACTAGCATTAAACTCGAGGAAAAACTACTAGATCGACGTCTCAAATGGATGAGGAGAAGATTTAGGAGAAAAAATTAGGAGATTCGGCCAAGAAATGAGTGAGAAAGAAGAGAAAAAGTTGGTGGAAAAAGAGAGAAAAGAAGAGAATGGAAGAGAGAGAAGAGAGAGAAGAGAAAGAAGAGAGATGAGGGTTAAATGGGCAAGGGGGGCCGTATGGCCTGAGAAGGCTTCTCGGGCATTCTGGATGGCATCCCAGACGGCCCAGTATGGGGGGCCGTATGGGGGGCCGTCTGAGATGGCACAGAGCATCGGAATTGCTCTGTGTTCATCTCAGACGACCTCCATACGGTCTAGTAAGGTCGTAAACCTTTTAAACTCACTCAAAACTTCGAAAACCTGCTCCAAATGATGTAAACATGGTATGGCAAGGTCGAAGGCTTCTCCAAAAATGAATGAAATGCATAAAACGACGATCTAGTGCATGAATTAACACCTAAACATGAGTTTCTCAAGAAGTTGCACAAATATACCACAATTAAAACGATAGAGCATTGTGCCAAGTGTGTGAGCATGAACTTATTCAAAAACAAACAAGTCTAAGAAATACGAGAATTGAAATGAACTAAGAACTAAAATACGAAAAATGCAAGCAAAGACCACCGAACACTTGGGTTGCCTCCCAAGAAGCGCTTGTTTAACGTCACGAGCCTGACATACCTTTTTCTTACCTAAGGAGGCTTGAAAATGGTGTGTTCATCCAGGCTAGAAGTTGCATAAGAACTACCAAGAAATACGAAACATACCTTCCGGGATGGTGTTAAATTGAAGGCCAAGCATGAGTTACCTTTTGGCCTCCATGAAAAAAGCTTGGGCCGGGAATTGTACAATTTAAACTTGGGCGGATCCTTAGATGGTTTGAACCTCCTCCCCGCTTCTTCTTTGGTTCCCACAAGAATTCCTTTGAGTACCCCACCACAAAGTTGCTTGGGCCTCCAAGGAAAAAGCTTTGGTCGAGAGTTGTTTAAGCTCGGCATGGGTGGGTTATTGGACGGCCTCAACCTCCTACCCACATTTTCTTCCTCGACTCTTGGAAAGTTGCCTTGGATCATCAAAAAAGAGTTGCTTGGGCTTCCAAGGGAACAAGTTTGGTTGAGAACTCATGAAGCTTTTGCATAGAGTGGGTCAATTGGTGGCTTTAACATCCTATCCACAATTTTTTTCTCAACCATGGTGTGATGAACTTCAAGTGCCCATAACATTTGCTTGGGCCGCCAAGGAAAAAAGTTTTGGTTGGGAATTGTCCAAGCCCGGCATTGGTGGGTTCAAGGATGACATTGGTTTCCTTCCCACATCTTCAAATACAATTCCTGGAATTTTGTTTTTGCGCTTGACTAAAATTGATGGATGGATGGAAAAATCAATGTTAAGGCAAGTAGCATCATCACATGTGGTCGATTGAGTTTCTTCTACTTCCTTACATGTTTTCATGACCATGATGTCATCCTCCCCCTTTTCTTCTTTCATTTCACATTGAGGTGAAACCTCTACCATTTGCTCAGAAGGTATTGATGCTACATCATTTGCTTCTTCCACCTCCAACACCTCAATATGAGCATCCACCACAATCTCATTGATTTTCTCTTCATCTCTTGTGCCATTTTCAATTCGGGCTTCTATAGATGGTGGCAATTTGACTGATTCTTTGGAATACTCTCCCATCTTTTTTTCCACACTTTGAAGAGATTGTTGAGCATTAAAATTTTTGGCATTCCAAGCTTCAAGTTCGGCATCCGCATACCTCATGAAACTTGCAAAAACATCTTGTGTATTGAATCCCCAACGATTAAGTTGCTTGTCGACTGGAGGTTGGTAATGCCACGGTTTTTGAAAAGTGGGTTCCTGTAGCAATCCTTGGTGAGGGTAAACCCATTGTTGAGAATCCATTGCCCTGTGTCAACATGTAAAACTAAAATCAATAAGCTAACAATGAAAACAATTAAGAAGAAAAATAAATAAATATGGACAAAAGGTGTAAAAGAAACATAGAAAGACAAATGTTTACAAAAGAAAAGATAAATGGCTAGAGTAATAATCTAAAAGTTTCCTAGAATTCCTTAAGATTCCCCGGCAACGGCGCCAAAAACTTGATTGCTTCCCCGCAAGTGTACGGGATCGCCAAGTAATACCTCGTGCAAAGACACGAGGATCGTATTCCACGGGGCTAAGGATCTCCTATTACTCCTTCTCGAGCTATTATCTAGCCTAAGATCTTAAGTGATGGATTTACTCTACTAAATAAAAATAAAACTAAACACAAGATTTTCTAGCAAATTAGAGAGAACAAGCAATAAGCAAGCAAGAGAATCAAAGAAGTGCAAAGGCCTATGGATGTGGATCCCCTTGAGGGGTTATCATGCAACATGGATGATGATTTAAAAGATGCAAGGGTAAATTGGACCATGAGATTCCAAGATTAGAACAACCCCAATTTCTCGCGATTGAACCCTAATCCCATACGAACATAGATAGGAATTTCTTCCAAATCTACATTCCCTACGATTGCATTAAGTACAAGGAAATCTCGCTTAGGAATAAACCTACTCTTCTTGGATTAAACCTACATGGAGGGCTACCAAACACCCGATTTCTCGGTGTGATGATACAAAGTATCCCCTTCTAATCCATTCATGACCTAATACATGCGAGCAAGTCACATCTACATGCATCATTCATAAAAAGAGCTACGGATTTCTCCTTGGTGTAACACTTAGCATGAAAACAATGGATTAGATCTCAAAAAAATACCCAAGCATAGAATTAACAAGTAATCATCCAAAAATACATGATAAAACCCCCAAGGTTCACCAACACCCGGTGGCCTTGTGGGTCTAGTGTGTCATCATCTCATAACAAAGCATACAATCAAGCAAAAACATGAAACAAAGACATGTATGGACACTCCCTAGATGAAATGGTGAAGGATGAGGCGAGAATATGCCGAATGACGCTTCCCCGCCAAAGGAATGCCGAATGACGCTTCCTCTAGCCGCGGTTCTCCTTCCTTCAAGTCGTGATCGATCTCCCCTTTGAATGATGTTGCCTTCTTGCCTTGAGAGCCTTGGACCTTGGGCTTGAATGATCTTCTAGCTTTCTTGCCCTTCTTCTCCTCCCCAAGGTCGCCCAAAATCTCCCAAATGATCTCCCCAAAAGTCGGCCAGCAAAAAGTTTTCTAATCAGCCCTAAAAGTGAGTATATATATCCCCCGAGGCATACGAGCCGTATAGGGGTCGTATGGGGGTCGTATAGCACTCAGAAACCCTAGATTCACGTTCCATACGGGGTGCATACGGCCTCCATACGGCCCCGTATACTGGGTAGTATGGAAATCTGGACAGAACACCAAATCAATCCGCTGCTACAGTGCATATGACCCCCATACTGGGTAGTATGGGGGTAGTATGAAATTCCTGTTTTCTTCTCTTTTTGCCAAAATGATATCTTCTTGTTCTCCATGGCTTCCATATGCCCTACAAAGCAAATAATAGATGATTAAGCACGAAACAGGCATCAAACCTCACAAAATACATGCAAAGTGCATACGATACATATATGAAAACACCTACATTTAGACACTTATCAAAGAACAAAATAGTTTTATTGTTTTCTTATGCTTGTTGGGTGGAAAGAACTACCACCTATGAAGTATAAAGCTTGTGTGATAAGAATGCGAATTGCTCTTTTCTTATGATGAAAATAGTTTTATAGTTTTATTGTTTTCTTATCAGGTTTTGGTACTAATACTTGTGCATTTGTGTTACTTTCATGCATATAGGGTTGTGAAGCCGAATGTTAAAGAAAGAAGCCAATGTAGACCTTGAACGCACTATTTGGAGGAAATCTTAAGAAGTGTCAAACGCGAAGACATAAGTGGGTGTCAAGATGCGAGAATGTGTGCCAACCTCCGTGTATTCAAGCTAGCACAATGGTTTGGAGGGGCACAAAGGCAGTCACATTCAAGTATCCTGGCTTGTGTATTGATAGCAAGATCTTCACCAATGAGGCCGGTTATTGAAAAAAGTAAAGCGATCTATGACATGAACGTGTGCCCGTTGACATTACCTCGATGAAAACATGGATTTGGGAGTGTTTTGGGCTGGTATTGTAGCAAATATTGTTCACAGCTGGCTGAAAAAGAGAATTCCTCAGAATCCACACAAGAGTGTGGAAATTATCCACACCTATGTGGAAATTCCACAGGCCCGTATGGCAAATCCAGAGGGGCGTGTGGATGCCCGATTCCAGCCCTATTTAAGCCGTGATTCAGCCCCAATTTAAGCATTCGTTTCTCCATTCTTTCCCAAACTTGAGAGGGGGCTGTGGCTAGGGTTTTGAGAGGTATTGGAAGGGTTTTTGGAGAGGTTTTTGGCTTCGACATTGCACTCAACTTCGAAGAATGTTATTGGGAGAGCTTTGATAGGCACCAATTCAGCGAGGTGTATCCTAGGCCGGACAAGGGGACCTTCTCCACAAGACCATCGTCACGACTATCGAGGGGGTTTCCTATGGATTACTTGTTTTACATTCGATTTCATTGTTGATTATAACTAGGTCAATGGAGAGCTAAACCCCCTAGTGCATACTTGGATTTGTGAACCCTAGGATGCATTTGTTTCATTAAACCTTTTGTCATGCTTCGTTAATTGATGTTTTATTTGAGTTCCAATCTTAAATGCTTGATTGATTAAATCCTCCCTTATAGTGACACTAGGGTTTAGAGTTCACCTTGGTAACCCTTGTGAGTGTGTGACACACGACAAGAGTTAGACAAAGCTAGATTGGAGAGGGTTGAGAGGATGAGTCGAGAGATAGCGGAGCGTCCTCTTTCCCCTCTGGTGTGATTAATCCCACCTCCATTTCCTTGAGTTCTTTGCGGTCATAGTAGAGTGAATGGGCTATGAGATGACCTTCCATTGGGGCTTAGTTACAGAGGCAACGGAGTGAAGCGTTGAAATGATTTTAGCACCTAGGGCTTAATTATGACTAGGGACCTCTCACCTGGACCAAAGGGTTAGGTCTATTTCTAGGAAGAGGGTTTGTCACTTGGAATCCCTAGAACTCCATACAATTCTATCCGAGTGCGATCTGTTGAGATTGTTTGATTTCTCCTCTGGGACATGGTATAGAGTTAGTCACGGTTGACCTTAGATTTGGGACCGTGTATTGAAGGATTTCCATGACTCATTAATGCATTAGTTGGGAGGCATAATAGTCAGTTTTGCACTTGAAATGGTTGTCCTAGGCGGAACAATATTCAAGTACCCCATTTATATCGATTGCCTTATCTCTCACTTACTTGTGCTTTTCTCTCTTGTTTATTTTATTCTTGTTTACATTACATCTTGTCAACACACTCATTATTCATCTTCACTTGGTTAACAAACAATTTAAGTATTTTTACTCCCTACTCCCTATCGATACGATACCCACTCAACTTGGATTTTATTACTCAACAAAACCGTGCACTTCCGGAACATCTCCAAAATGATCTTTTTGAGTGGAATCATTTTATCTTCTATAGTCAATGAAGACTCGCCATCTTGTCACTATCCTGGTTGGAATCAATTCATTCTCTTCATTTCTCACAATGGTTATCCCCTATTTCTTCAGAACCACTTGAGTTGGGCTCATCCACGCACTATCTGATATGGGGTAAATAATCCCTGCATCTAGAAGCTTCACCACCTCCACCTTGACGACTTCCTTCATGTTCGGATTTAATCTTCCTTGAGGTTGGATCACAAATTTGTAGTTATCTTCCATTAATATTTTATAAGTGCAAAATCACGGATTTATTCCCTTAATATCTGAAATCTTCCATGCAATAGCTGACTTATGTCTTTTCAACATACTAACAAGCTTGCCCTTTTGATCTACAGACAAGTTTAAAGCCATGATCACTGGGAGTTTTGATTCTTCCATCAAAAAGACATACTCTAGATGTGTTGGCAAGGTTTTAAGCTTTAGTTCCGGTGGTTCATCAATTGATGGGCGCAACCTGCTCTCCTTCAATCTGTCAATCTTCTGAAAACTGTTTGCCTCCCATTAAAAATCATTCTCCTCCTCTTCTCCTTGTGAATGTGTTTCTGTGTGATCTTCAATGGCTATCAATGCCTTCATCCCATAAATTTTCCTTCCTGACATTGACACACCCACGAAGAAAACTTCCTGCCTTTGTTCATGATAAGACGAGTCAAAATGAGTGAGAACTCTCTCCAAATTTCTTCTAAGTGATTACTCATCGATGCCAATGCAGATTTCTCAAACTGATCAAGCACACTATCTAATTCGCAATTAAGCTCAGGAATCTGGCAATGTAATCTTCTATGGGTTGTTGAATAGTGTATGTCTCTTGCAAGAGATAGCACGGTGTGTCTTGTACTGCAAACAATTGAACTTTCTCTTCCACATTTTCAACCATTCCCTTGACAGTGTCGAATAACTCGGGCATGTTAATCATTTTTCTGTAATCAAAGAAAAAGAACAAATCAGAACGATGATAGAAAAAGAAGATGTGAAATAGAATGAATGAACGAATAGCTAACAAATCAAAGTGCAAAGTATCTCTAAATGCCTTCTACCCTGCAAAGGTGTAAAACTTGACAACGCCCTTCGTATGTCCACAAGTGCATGGGTTTGTCGAGTAATAAAATCCCAGGTGAGTGGGTATCGCATCCAGAGTGAGTAGCGAGTAAAAATACTTAAATTGTTTCTTAACCAAGTAAATATGAATAATGATTGTGTTGACAAGATGTAATGTAACCAAGAATAAAAGAAGCAAGAAAAAAAAGCACAAGTAAGTGAGAGATAAGGCAATCAATATAAATGTCGTAGTCGGATATTGTTCCGTCTAGGATGATCATTCCAAGTGCAAAACTGACTGTTATGCATCCCAACTAATGCATTAATGAGTCATGAAAATCCTTCAAAACACGGTCCAAAATCTAAGGTCAACCGTCACTAACTTTATACCATGTCCCAGAGGAGAAATCGAACAATCTCAACACCTCGCACTCGGATAGAATCGCATGGAGTTCTAGGGATTCCAATTGATAAACCCTCTTCCAAGATATATACCTAACCCTTTGGTCCAGGTGGAAGGTCCCTGGTCACAATTAAGACCTAGGTGCTAAAATCACTTCAACGCTTTACTCCATTGCCTCTGCAACTAAGCCCTAGCGGAAGGTCATCCTTAGCCTATTCACTTTATTATAGCCGCAAAGAACTCGAGGAAATGGAGGTAGGATAAATCACACCTTAGGGGAAAGGGGACGCTTGGCTACTTCTCCACTCACCCTCTCAATTCTCTCCAATCTAGCTTTGTCTAATTCTCGTGGTGTGTCACTCACTCACAAGCGTTACCAATAAGAACTCTCTACCCTAGTGTCACCCTAAGGGAGTATTCATTCAATCAAAACATTCAAGATTGGAATTCAATTAAAGCATCAATTAATGAAAGAATAATAAAAGGTTTAATGAAATAAATACATCTAGGGTTCATAAATCAAAGTATCCACTAAGGGGTTTAGCTCTCCATGGAGCTAGTTACAAGCAACAATGAAATCGAATGTAAAAACAAGTAATCCATAGAAAACCCCCTTGATAGTCATGATGATGGTCTTGTGGAGAAACCTCATCTCCTCCAAAGGTCCCTATGTCCGGCCTAGGATACACCACGTCGGATCGGTGCCGACGAAAGCTCTCCCAATAACCTTCTTCCAAGTGGAGCACGATGTTGATGCGGAAAAACCTCTCCAAAATCCTACCAATACCTCTCAAAACCCTAGCCGCAGCCACCTATCAAGTTTCAAAAGATTGGAGAAAAGAATGCTAAAATCGGGACTGAATCACGGCTTAAATAGGGCTGGAATCGGGCATCCACACTCCCCTATGGATTTGCCACACGGGCCTGTGGAACTTCTACATGGGTGTGGATAATTTCCACATACCCATGTGGATTCTATAGAATTCTCTTTTTGACCGCCTGCTACAATAATTTGCTACATTGTTTGTTACAGTGCCCTGCTACAGTACCAGCCTGAAACACTCCTGAATCCATGTTTTCATCGAGGTGACGTCAACAGGCACACATTTACGTCGTAGATCGCTTTGCTTTTTTTCAATAACCACCCTCATTGGTGAAGATCTTGCTATCAATGCACAAGCCTAGATAATGGAATGTGACTACCTTTGTGCCCCTCCAAACCATTATGCAAGCTTGAATACACAGAGGTTGGCACACATTCTCGCATCTTGAACAAGACTTATGTCTTCGCGTTTGATCCTTCTCAAGATTTTCTCCAAATAATGCATTCACGATCTATATTGGCTTCTTTCTTTAACATTCGGCTTTACAACCCTATATGTATGAAAGTAACACAAATGGACAAGTATTAGCTCTAAAACTTGATAAAAGTAATGCTCATCATAAGGAAAAAACACTTCGTATTCTTATCACACAAGCACTTATCATGGGTGTCCTTGTGGGTCGGGCACACGGGCGTGGGTAATTACCACATGCACGTGCGGATGCGTGATCACTTGCCCGCAAGTGTACGGGATCACCAAGTAATACCCCTCGTGCAAGCACGAGGGGGTCATATTCCCAAGGGCCCGAGAAGCTACTCTTACTTCCTCTTCTCTATGTTGTTTAACCTCCAAGTTTGAATGTGATAGTGATTAAACAAATAAACAAGTAAAATGCAAATAAAATGCTAACAATGAAGGCAAGATACAGGGGATAATCAAGAATAGAAAGCGTTCGTGGATGAGGATCCTCTCAGGGGCTACTAAAGTGTGCAGGATGCCAAAACTAACATGCAATTGGCTAGTTGGACCGAGAAAACCCTAGATTAGGTCAACCCGATGGTCACGGCAATTGAACCCTAATCCAGTATGAGTATTGGATACGAAATCTTTTCCGCCCAAATCCTTCTACGATTGCAATGGGAAAGGTGGTTTTCTCAAGTTAGGGTTAGAATACAAGCTAATACTTAAGCCCAGAATTGGAGGGGTATAAATACCTGATAGTCACGGTGTATTTATACGTGTTTCCCTTCCAAACTTGGTGAGTCTAACACTAGGGCAATGTTCATGCAACCTAGCATTACCTAAGAATTGATACACCGAGTTCTCATGTATACCAATGCATTCAAATACACCAAGCAAGGATCACAAACAAGCCAAAATACAATAGAAAGAACCAAGCATCCATACAAGCACAAGTTCACCCCCAAGGTTCACCTACATCCGGTGACCTTGGGGTTTAGTTGTTCATAGTCATCAAATACAACAAGAAACCCATGCAAACAACGAAGCAAAACAAGAGAAACACTCCCTCAAAGAATGAAGGCCGGAGAAGCTTCCAAAGACGCCACACAAGAGGTGGCTTTCCTTGTCTTCAACCTCCTCTACACAAGCCCTGGGAGTAGATCTCACCCAAAATCGCGCTCTCCTCATCGAATCCTACGTGGAAATGCCCTCAAAACCTTACTTCTAGCTCCGATTTGGTGTGTTGGTGGTGAGCTCCAAGAAGAAGGCTTCCCTCCCTCAAAAGAAACTCTAACAATGCTTATAAAGGGATGAACTCGGGCTTCCCTGTAGATGGCCTCATGCTCACAATACTGCCTGTAAGGAAATCCTGACTTAGACTTTTTCTGAAATTTTCATGTTCCAGGCTGCTACAATGCATGGACAGTGCCTGGGGGTCCAAAAATGAAGTTTTCAATGTCGATTTCTTCTTACATTCCGTCGTTGAGCTCACCTAGGCCTTCTTTGTGCCTAAAACATGAAATAAAATGATTAAACCATAAAAAGGCATCGAGTTCTCAATAAAATACAATAAACATGCGCATTGGTACGTACAAAATATGTACTTTTAGACATTTATCAAACATCCCCACACCTAAGTGTTTGCTTATCCCCAAGCAAACAATCATGAAGAACAGGGGCAAGAAGATAAATGGCTAAATGCATGACCTCAAGCTCAAGCGTAAAGGACTCCACAAGCACGAATGGACAAAAATCAAGAAGTGAGTTGTTCAATAAATAGTGAAGTGATAATAGTTCTGTCTCATATAGAGTGCTCCTGTGAGTGTGTGTGCTAACTCCCCCTTGACCTCCACACCCTGGATTACCCCAGTATGCCCATTCACCCCGCACAAAATGAAAATGACATTAAGATGCTAAAGACATCCTCAATACTCAATTAAGAATCCTCTGGTTCCTAGGTAAAACTCTAACTTTCAAGTGGCTACATAGCAAGCATCAGGGGAACAAGAGATATACTTTATTTCTTTCACACATATATACAACATACACTCTTTTTTTTTCTTTTGAGTCTGACTAACGTAGACTGCACAAAATTTTTTACAATCTTTCTGAAGAATGCACTTGCTGATTTGGCTAAAGAGCCACCCAACGTACTCGAATACAGTCTACATAGATGCATTCATGCTATACTAGCAGAGGAATACTGTCATAGACTCAATTTTTTTTCATTTTTCTCATTTTTTTCTTTTTTTTTCTTTTCTTTTCACATGTACATACTGTATCTCATGTCCCCAAGTATAAAACTTGCTACATTAGTTCACTTTAAGGTAGAGAAAACAATAAAGGAACTCAAAAGCGCTCAAAAGTGCATTGAAGATAGAATTTAACAAATTAATGCCAAAACCATAATTATGGGTTGGTTGGAGTGTACAAGGTGAAAGTGCTCGTGAACATGTATAAAGGTTCACAAAAGATGAAACAGATCTACATTCAAGCACGGATAGAGTACAACTCACAACTCTCATTCTACCAAGCTAGGAAGTCCTAAACAATGGAATCATAGTTATCATTGGTGATTCAAGCATGCAATTGTAAAAATACCCCATCCCCACACCAAAAGTTGTACATTGTCCCCAATGTAACTAAATCAGCAGAACAAGGTGGGAAAGATAGGCAATAAACACAAGGAAATGGAGTAAGAAACTTCCCAGTCAGGTGATGAAAAGATTGACACTCGGGTCCGGACTTAGGGAAAAAATAGTGTGATGAGGGCCTGGAGTGCGCTGTGACTTCAACAATGGCCCTAAAAACAACAAAAAACACTGATCACACTTCCAGAAGCAACAATAATAGAGAGTAGCGCAAAAGCAAGGTTTTAACTAGATAAAAAAAAGTTTAGTAAGGCGGAACCCTAACTAACTCCAAACAAAAACACACTATAATGACAACACAAAAGTACAATCAAGACAAAGAAATAAATAACAAAAATAGATAAATATCCATGTGCTGGGTGCGTAGAGATCAGGTGGAAACGATGATGCCGCGCAGGTGGTAGCTGTAGAGGTGGTGCCAACCGATGAGGATGAGCTGTGCAAGAATGTTAAGATATTGGCGGTTGATAAGTGCTTGAGTAGACATATTTTTATATATGTTTTACATGCATTGAGCATCATTTTTACTGTGGTTTATGTCTCATATTGTGTATTTGGTGTTCTTTTATGCATATAGGTTGTGAATGCCTTGAAGAGTAAAAAGGAAGCAAAGATAGGCTATAAAGACACAATGTTGGGAGTTCTTGTTCAATTCAAGGACCAAGACACGAGAGCAGTTGATAAACGTGGAGATGTGTGCCAACTTCCAAGAAGATTCAAGTCAAATCACTAGTTGGAAGGGCACAAAGGCAGCCACATCTTCATATTCCTTCTCTTTGTGAAGATTGCAAGACCTCTCAAAGATACGTCGATGAAGAAAACTTTTATAGCCTACCACATGGACGTGTGCCCGGACATGTGGCCTTAAGAGAAGAGTGTTCGGATCGCGTTTTG
Organism: Dioscorea cayenensis subsp. rotundata; assembly: GCF_009730915.1. NCBI lineage: Eukaryota > Viridiplantae > Streptophyta > Magnoliopsida > Dioscoreales > Dioscoreaceae > Dioscorea > Dioscorea cayenensis. The sequence goes on from NC_052478.1 coordinate 17,654,246, forward strand.
CGAAAAGTACTGTAGCACTTTCAATGCAAAAGTACTGTAGCGAAATTACTGTTCACGCGGCCGCGTGGAAATTCCGCGCGCCCGCGTGGAAATTCTTGCAGCCCACGCGGGCGCGTGGAAAATCCACACGGGCGCGTGAGGGCACGTGACAGACGCGATCTAAGGCCTATAAATAGCCGTTTTGCCCTATTCTTTCTCATCTTTTGTGCGGCTCTTGAGTGGTGAGACGACTAGGGTTTGGAGAGGAGGTCTTTGCGGCTTTGGAGGCGCTTCGTCACCAACTTTGATCGATTCCTCCTCCGTCATAGCATGAAGGAAGCCACCGGTGAACCTAGCTTCGGAGTGGGTCCTTCAAGACGTCGAAGCTCTCCATCAAGGCCATCAGTTCATATATAAGGGGGTTTATTTCTATGGTTTTAATGTACTTTCATTCATTGATGGTGTGTTTTGTATGTTGCTCCATGGAGAGCTAAAACCCTAGAGGGTATTTGGGCTTGTGAACCCTAGGATTCTCATATTTTGTGGATTTGCTTTGTGTTTCTATTTAATCCGAGTTTGATTAAGTTTCATTCTTGATTGTTTAATGCTTGCTTGCCTTATTGATCTTATGGTTATTTGGTTTGCATGATTTGTTGCCTTGGTGGGAGAGAGATCTCCATTAGGGTTAGAACCGCAAGATTGAAGAGGGTTGAGAGGGTGGGTCATGAGATAGTGAAGTGTCCCCTTTCCCCTCCGATTGGTGTATTCTATCTCCATTCCCTAAGCTCTATGCAACCATATTTGGTGGGAGGCGTGAGATTGCTCGATTTCTCGGCCGGGACCTTGTAGGGGGTTAGGATCCTTCGCCGGGAATTAGGGTTGGATCAATCTTTAGGAATTGGATACACGCTTGGAATCCCTAGAGTGCTTTTACGGGTCATATGTGGTGTGAGGTGTTGAGATTGAGCGATTTCTCCACCGGGACCTCGTAGGGGACTAGTATCGGTGATCTAGAGATAGACCCGATTATGTTTGGATTTCCACGACTTAACTTACTCATCATAGAAACACTTTTGCTTATCCGGTACCTAATACCCGAATCCTAGGGGGAGCATTGCCCTGAATACCCCACTTTTTACTCGATTGAGATTCTCCTTCCATTTTACCCTTGCATATTCGTCTCGGTGTTCATCTCTTCGCACATTAGATCACCACACTATCCCATTATCATTAGGCTAGATAGCGGAGAAGAAGTTAGTACTAGTAGCCCACTGCTCCCTCGTGGATTCGACTACCTGACTCACCGGGTATTTATTACTTCGACACCCGTGCACTTGCGGTACACACACGCATATTCGGACGTGTCAGCGGTGTTGCTCTCAATGCAGCTCAGTGATGCAACCAGGTCTCAGTGTCCTTGCTCAAGCACTACACCTGCTGGTAGACCTATGTGCAAAATTCTTCAAACCGTGCTTCTAGAGAAGGTCTACGCGCCCTGGATTCCTGCTCGGGTTCAGATTCAGACTCAGACTCAGACTCAGAAGTAGACTCAGCAACCTGTGAAGGGCCAGTGTCTTGTGCATTTGTTCGCTGACGCTGTGCAAGCTTGTAACCACCACCCCGTTTTGCAACTATACCAATGCATACAAGAGTCTGCATCCTGAGCTGGGCGATAGTGCCAACAACTGTCATGCCCTGGGTACGCTCAATAAGGCCCATGCCTCTAATCATTCGTGTGATGTATGGTCCGGTGAAAATGGCCCCACGGTGAACAAACTACCCCTGGTGTGCTAGGACTACCGCAACAAGGTGTCCCATGTGGAGGGGGTGACGCTCAATAATGCTGTAGAGCATCAATAAATTAGTGTGAGATACTACCCTAGTAGACTCTACCCATCCCCTGATACCTCTAGTACGTAGAGCATGTATGTAGCGATGCGAGGGGTTCGACATTTGAGATGCCTTCCATGTCTTCCAACAAGTCGCCATGGAAGCCCAATACTTCTCACTTGTTACCGGGTACGGAAAATCATGTGATAAGTCTTTGAATCCGAGTGTGAGTGTATATGCTTCGGTGTAAAGTCCCAAGAGTACACCCAAGTGATCTTGCATAACCCTATGCTTCTTCCCGAATGCACGAAAGGAGATAGAACTTGGTTGGTGAGTGAATGGACAATGCTTCGCAACCTCGATAGTGCTCAAAACTTCTAGTGTTAACTCCTTGTAGGTGGGCTCTTCAATGGAGAATAATTTGTCCCACCCACTATGGGAGATGAGCTCCAAGATGATACCATCCAACCCCAACAGCTTCAAGACATCCCAATCTATTCTCCTAATGGTTCCAAACCCCTTCCGCGATAAAAGTACATAACGTGTCTTATGCTCTTTATTCTTAAACTTTGGTTCATTGGGAGGGGGAGAAGGGTCCCTCCTAGCCTTCTTGTAGGCCACTTTCTTCACCCTCATACCTACAAGACCAAGGGAAGAACAATTAACCATGTTTTAAACAAATACAAGCTCAATTGAATGAAAACTAGTGAAAAATGCCAGTGCTACACTAAACCCGAAAATTTTTTGCAAGACCCTTGTTTGTAAATGGAGCACAACAAATTTACAATCACATAGTTTCATTCCACAAATGTTCTATCATCCAAAGAGAGCAAAAACCGCACAGAATCAGCCCAAAAAGAATATCAAAAGCTCAAGGTTTCAGAGATGAGGGACATACCTTAACCCTAGAGTAAATGGGGTGATTCAAAAGCTTAAAATGGCCAAGACAGTGTTTACACCTTGAAATTCCTTCTCAAAATAAGATTAGAGGAGGAGGAGAGTGATCTAGAGAAAAAGAAATGAGTGGATTTGGTGGAGAAATGAGAAAGTTATGAGATAAAGAAGATGAGTGTGTGAGTGAGAAGAAAGAAGATGAGTGAGGGGCTGATTTAAACCCTCACTCGGGTGTCCTTGCGGGTGCCCTTGCTGCTGCAAGGGAAACCGCAAGGGCCCTCGGGATTGCTCACTGGTGCCTTTACAGGCAGAAGGGCACCTTTGAGAGCTCTCTGGATGCCTCACGGGTGTCCTTGCGGGCGGAAGGGCACCAGTGAGAGCCCTCTGGATGGCTCACGGCCTCTCTCACGGTCATAAAATGGGCGATTTCCAGATTTACATCAACTTAGACTCCTCCAAACCTAAAAAAACAATGAAAAAAAGCCAAATTAAGCACATAAACACTCAAAAATTTAATTTCATGGAGTCTAATAATCAAATCACTCAAGGCATTCTCAACGACATGGATGAAAACATAAGAAAGACGATGAACAAGGCTACCAAACATGCACAAAAACTAAAGAACACAAACCACAAACACTCAAATAATACGAAAAGAAAATGTAAGAGTTCAAAAGCTTGGGTTGCCTCCTAAGAAGCGATTGTTTAACGTCGTTAGCTTGACGTGTTTTACCTCATGATCATGGTGGGACATATGATGGAGAGTTACCTCCATTCTTTGGCAAAGTGTTGTTACCCAGAAAGTTCATTGAGAGACATGAAAAAATTTGGAACTTGCCTTGGCTCTCGAAGTATAAGCGGTCTACCTCCTTGGGTGGCATTGTGGAGACAAACACACTTCTTTTCAATCTTTTCTTCGCTTTTCTCCATACTTTCTTGAAGGTTTTTTTTCTGTCCATAAGGTGGTGGGCTAGCCTCCATTTGGGCTACTTTGTGAGTTGGTGGAGGACAGGGGACCTTGACCTCAACCTCATTGATCCCGAACCCCTCCAAGTACTCCTCCAAGTGATTTAGAGCCAAAACCTCCTGCACACAATCAGAGATGATTAAATTAGTATTATCAGTAAAGTATAAAGTATAATCATGATCAAGTGTGGTTTTCATTGCTTCAGGGAGGGTGAAGACCACTTGTTCATCTCCAACTCTCAAGGTCATCTTGCCTCCCTTGACATCAATCAAAACACCAGAACTGTTAAGGAATGGGCGACCGAGAATCAAAGGGACTTCAACATCATCATCCACATCTAAAATCACAAAGTCCACTGGAATGATAAGTTTTTCAACTCGAACTAGAACATCCTCAACCACTCCTCGAGGTCTTCTCACTGAGCGATCTGTAAGCTGTAGGGTCATCCACGTGGGCCTCAAATCTTCTAACCCTAACTTGAAGAACATATTATATAGCATCAAATTTATGCTGGCCCCAGAATCGGCTAAAGCATTTTCTTTCATTCCTTCCCTAATCACACAGGGGATGATGAAGCTGCCGGGGTCGGTGAGTTTCTTAGGAAGCATCTTCTGGATCACAGCAGAACAATTCCCCGACAGAGTCACAGTCTCCAAGTCTTCTACCTTTCTCTTATTGGTGAGGAGATCCTTCAAGAATTTAGCATACTTGGGCATCTGTGAAAGAGCCTCGACCAGGGGGATGTTCATGTGAGGTTTCTTGAAAATACCAAGGAACTTTTTGAATTGGGCTTCTTCCTTGTCTTGCTTGAGCCTGGAGGGGTATGGCACTACAGGTTTATACTCAAGCCCTCCTCGGATCAGAGACTTAAGAATATCTTCATTAGGCTTATTCTCACTCTTTTCACTGGCATTCTCACCTGAACTAGGGTCTTCCTGAATGGCTACCCCATCATTGGAGGAACTTGGGCTCTCCTTGGCCCTTGCCTCCAACTGTTTCCCACTTCTTAGTTTGACATCCTTCAAATGCTCCCTTGGGTTGCTTTCAATGTTTCTTGGTAAGCTACCTGAGCGTCGTTCTGATTGTGATCTAACAAGCTGTCCCACCTGGTTCTCAAGAGATTGCACAGACGCTTGAAGATTTCTCAACACAGTGCTTATCTCACTGAACTATCCCCAATGTTGTGTTAACTGATTGTTAATATTCTGAAATCTTGCCTCAGTATTAATCATGAACTTTTCCAACACATCTTTAGTGGTATATTTCCTGTGTTGTGGTTGTTGGGGCTGAAACAGAGGACCTTGAGGTGGTGGTGGTCTTTGTTGTGACTGACATTGGTTCCAAGAGAAATTTGGATGGTTCTTCCACCGCGGGTTGGAAGTGTTCCCGAAAGCATTTCCCGGACCCCTTGGTCATCCACTGACATACTTTACTGACTCAGTCGGTACAGGGGAAGCAACAAGAATGGGGCATTGGGTTGTTGAATGCCCAGCACCACATGTTTTACAGGACATCACTGCCTTAGCACTTGAGCCAGAACCCAACATGAACTGATCAAATCTCTGTGTCAAAGCTTCAACCTTTGTGGCCAATGCATTGTTATCCATGACATTCTTGGTCAAAGCATCCACTTTTGCAGCCAAAGTAGTGGTTTCATTCACCTCGTACAACCCTACTGCTCTTGGTGCCTTTTGTCTAGTGCTGCAATGACATTCGTTGCTAGCCATGTTCTCGATTAATGTCAACACCTTCTTTAGGAAGTTTGTTGCTCAAAGAACCACCATCTGCTGCATCGATGAGCTGCCTTGTAGCATAATTCAGCCCATTACAAAGCATCTGCACTCTCATCCATGCAGGGAATCCATGATGAGGGTACATGTGTAGAAGATCCTTAAACCGTTCATGTACCTCAAACAATGTCTCGATGTCCCCTTGCCTGAAGGATGAAATCTCCTGTCTTAGTCTCACTGCCTTGCTTGGTGGGAAATATCTAGCAAGGAACTTCTCCACTATGTCTTTCCATGTGGTGATGGAACCAGGAGCTAAAGAAGTGAGCCATCTGTATGCCGCTCCTCTCAGACTGAATGGAAATAATCTCAACCTAATGGCATCATCAGATACAGTGTTAATCTTGAAGGTTAGGCAAATTTGAAGGAAGCGCGAAAGATGAGCATGTGGGTCCTCATCAGCTAACCCATCAAACTGTACTGAGTTTTGAACCATTCCTATCATGCTTGCCTTGATCTCAAAATTATTGGCCAAAACAGTAGGTGCCTGCACACTAAATTCCTCCCCGGTAAATTGTGGGCTCTCAAAATCGGATAAAGTTCTCCTTGGCTCGGCCATAACTGAAGACTCACTAGATTCAACCCGGATCTCTTGTTGTCTTTAACTTTCGGCCACTTCTCTCAACCGTTGATGCAAGGCTCGTTCAATCTTGTCGTTGGGCTCAACTAAATTCACTTGACTCGCTCGTGTCATAAGATGGGTACCTTGCAAGATAATTAGAGTCAAGACTTAGATATTGAAGAAGAGAAAAAAAAAGAAAAGGGAATAAAAATGGAGGAATTATGAAATATATACACAAATGATAAACAAAAACAAAACAATGGTCAAATTAACACGTTTAAAGTTTTCCGAATATTCCTCGTGGGTCCTTGGTAAGGGCGCCAAAAACTTGATCGCTTCCCCGCAAGTGTATGGGATCGCCAAGTAATACCCCTCTTGCGAGCACGAGGGGGTCGTATTCCCAAGTGCCCAAGAAGCTACTCTTACTTCCTCTTTGCTATGTTGTTTAACCTCCAAGTTTGAATACGATACTGATAAAACAAATAAACAAGTAAAATGCAAATAAAATGCTAACAGTGAAGGCAAGATACGGGGGATAATCAAGGAAAGAAAGCGATCACAGATGAGGATCCTCTCAGCTGCTACTAAAGTGTGTAGGATGCCATAACTAACATACAATTGTCTAGTTGGACCGACAAAACCCTAGATTAGGTCAACCCGATGGTCACGGTAATTGACCCCTAATCCGGTACAAGTATTGGATACAAAATCTTTTCTGGCCAAATCCTTCTATGATTGCAATGGGAAAGGTGATTTTCTCAAGTTAGGGTTAGAATACAAGCTAATACTTAACCCTAGAATTGGAAGGGTATAAATACCCGATGGTCACGGCGTATTTATAAGTGTTTCCCTTCCAAACTTGGTGAGTCTAACACTAGGGAAATGTTCATGCAACCTAGCATTACCTAAGAATTGATACACCGAGTTCTCATGCATACCAAAGCATTCAAATACACCAAGCAAGGATCACAAACAAGCCAAAATACAATAGAAAGAACCAAGCATCCATACAAGCACAATTTCACCCCCAAGGTTCACCTACATCCGGTGACCTTGGGTTTAGTTGTTCATAGTCATCAAATACAACAATAAACCCATGCAAACAACAAAACAAAACATGAGAAACACTCCGTCAAAGAATGAAGGCCGGAGAAGCTTCCAAAGACGCCACACAAGAGGTGGCTTCCCTTGTCTTCAACCTCCTCTACACAAGCCCTAGGATTAGATCTCGCCCAAAATCATGCTCTCCTCGTCGAATCCTCTGTAGAAATGCCCTCAAAACCTTACTTCTAGCTCCGATTTGGTGTGGTGGTGGTGAGCTCCAAGAAGAAGGCTTCCCCCCACAAAAGAAACCCTAACAATGCTTATAAAGGGATAAACTCGGGCTTCCCTGTGGCTGGCCTCACGCTCACAATACTGCCCATGAAGATGGTCAAGATACTGCCCGTAAGGAAATCCAGACTTAGACTATTTCTAAAATTTTCATGTTACGGGCTGCTACAGTGCATGTACAGTGCCCGGTGTAAAAAAATGACGTTTTTGATGTCGATTTCTTCTTACATTCCGTCGTTGAGCTCACATAGGCCTCCTTTGTGCCTGAAACATGAAATAAAATGATTAAACCATAAAAAGGCATCGAGTTCTCAATAAAATACAATAACTATGTGCATTGGTATGTACAAAATATGTACATTTAGACGTTTGTCAATGCGTTTAGAGGCAACTTGATCTATCTTGAGAGCATACAGGGGCGTGTGTCTGCCACTGTAATGCTCACCTGTGTAGTTAAAGGGTGGTGCGTAATTTTCACAAGCCCATCTGGATGCATAGAACGCCAAGAAGTGCGGCTTTTCTTTAAAACCTACTTACTCCTCTTCATCTTTTCACTCCCAAACATTCAGAGAACGCATCTATTCATTCTCCCGATCCCTCAACATTGATTTTAAGGGATTTTAGTTGAGTTTTCTGGCCACTCTTAAGGTTTTTCACTTCCTTTTAGTCGGTAAGCTTTCTTTCTCTTTTTCTTTGCCAATCTTGATTCATTTTGCTTAAACTGGTAAATGTTGCTTCGATTTCATGTTCAAATGGTTGGCGCATGCTCTTGGAGTGATTTTAGAATGAATTCATGCTGTATTTTTTAGTTTTTATGTTGTGGCCGTGGGTTTTAATATCCCATAGATCCACACGGGCATGTGGAATTTCCACACGCCCGTGTGGATTTCTGTCGAATTAGGTTTCGGAGTTTATTTGATTGATTCTTGTTCAATTATTGCAGATATAGCTTCCCACCCAAAGAAAGCAGCATGCAAGCATCCTAGAGAGAATTCCCCAAAGCCAGAGCATATGGAATTTGTGATTCACGAGCATCAGGCTCATTTTTAGAGATTGTCGAAGCTGAATTTCGGCCAATCTTGTTTCCCAAATTTGTGCGCTTTATGAGAGATACAGTTGGGAGATGATATGGTGGATGACGTAGAGCAGCTCCTCTCCATGGGTAGTTGGAGAAGATTATTGTCTATTCGAGAGTCGGTTATTCGCATGCTCACGTTGGAGGTATTAGAGTCGTTTGAGTTTGACAGAGCATACAACAGCTTCTCTAGCATCGACGCTATATAGTTCAGAGCATTTGGACAGTACCATAGCATGAGCGTTACGTAGTTCTCCATCAGTCTTAGTTTGTATGACGAGGCCTACACCGATACTGAAGAGCATGATCAGTTACCGACCGATTATCTGGGTAGTTTGACTCCTCAGAGAGCGTACAGGACATTGTGTGGCCAAGGTCAGTACGAGCCAGGGGTCTCCAAGGCGACGTGCCTCTTGTGTCCGGCTTACCTGATAAGTGCTTATGTAATAGTAACATGAAGTATTATGTTCTTATAATGAGCATTACTTTTCTCATATTTTGTCGCTCATACATGTGTATTTGTATTACTTTTGTGTATGTAGGGTTGAGGAGACAATTATGCAAAAATAAACCAAAGTAGATCATGGATGCACTTTGTTGATGAAATATTAGAGTGAACAAACGTGAAGACACAAGTTGTGCCCAAAGACACGTGATTGTGTCCCAACCTCCATGGTGTTCAAGCAAATACATGGTTTAGAGGGGCACAAAGTTAGTCACATTCACGTGTTCCGACTTGTGCAATGCTAGCAAGATCTTCATCAATGTGACTTTTATGGAAGACGCAATGTGATCTACCGCATGGATGTATGCCCATTCATGTGTCCTCGATGAAAGTGTGAATGCTCGATTTCAGACTATTTAAGCCGTGACTTCAGTCCATTTTGTGGATCTTTTTCCCTATCTTTTTCTCATCTTTTCTCCATCTTTGGAGGGGCTAGCTATTACGGTTTAGAGAGGCTTTGGCAATGTTTTTGGAGTGGTTCTCAGGCCTTCAACACCACATTCCTTCTGAAGATAGTTATTGGGGGAGCTTTCGTCGGCATCGATTCGACGAGGTGTGCCCTAGGCCTGATGACTAGGGGTCTTTCGCCTGGACCAAGGGGTTAGATCTATGTTAGGGAATAGGGTTTATCACTTGGAGTCCCTAGAGCTTTAAGTAACTTTGCGCAGTGTGAGGTGTTGAGACTGAATGATTTCTCCACCAGAACATAGTTTAGGATTAGTCACGGTTAACCTTAGGTTTGGGACCATGTATTTTTCCATTTTTACGGCTCATAAAGTATCAGTTAGGAGACATAATAGTTGGTTTTGCACTTGAAGCAATAGTCCTAGAGGGAGTAATGTCTGAGTGCCCCACTTTCTATCGATTGCCTTTCTTCTCATTTTTTATAGCATCTCCCTTTCTTGTTCTTTTTATTTCTTTCCATATTGATATTGTTCACACCACTATCAATCCATCTTCACTCTAGTTAAATAGCAATCCTTGTGTTTCTCATCACTATTCCCTGTGGATACGACTAGCCACTCAATAGGGTATTATTACTTCGATAAACCCGTGCAATTACGGTACACACGCAAAGAGCGTTGTCAAGTATTTGGCGCCATTGCATGGTAATAGGCATTTTAGAAACACTTTGAACTTTGCTAGTTTAGTTGTTCACCATTTATTCTATCATCATTCTAATTTTTTTCTTTTTCTTTGATTGCATGAAAAATGATCAACATATCCGAATTATTTGACACAATCATGAGAATGGTTGAAGATATAGAACAGAAAGTTGAGTTGTTTGTAGTATAGTTCGCTTTATGTTGTTTTCTGCAAGAACAATTCACCATCAACCACCCCATGGAAGGATCAGTTGTTGATTGCATTAATAAAGTTCAGGAGCAAAATTGTGAGTTAGATAGTGTGCTGGATTAGTTTGAGATGTTTGCACTATCATCTATGAGCTATCATTTGGAAGAAAGCCTGGAGAGGGTCCTTGCTCAGTTCGACTCTTCCTATCATGAACAAAGACATGAACTTTTCTAATTGAGTGTATCAACTTTGGTCCAGGAAATTTGCGAGATAGAGGATGGGGATGTTTGATAAGTGCTTGTGCGATATGAATGCGAAGTGTTCATTCATTATGTTGAGCATTACATTTCTCAGGTTTTTACATTAATATGTGTGTTTTTATGTTACTTTTATGCAGGTATGGTTGTGAGGCTGAGTATGAAGGAAATAGGCCAATGTGGATCATAATGCACCTATTTTGGAGGAGATCTTGCTAAGGTTCAAACGCGAAGACATAGGACAGGTGTTAGATGTTAGAGTGTGTGCCAACCTCCTCGCATTCGAGTGAGTACATCCATTTGGAGGGGCATAAAGACAGGCACACTCGAGCATTCTGTCTTATGCATACAAGAACAAGAACCCCACCAACATATATATCATTGAAGAAGCAAGTGATTCATGACGTGAACTTGTGCCCGTTTGCGTTACCCCGATGAAAGTATGGAATTGGGACATTATTTAGGTCGAAGACTGTAGCAGAGCAATGTAGCAGCACTGTTCACAGCCGGCTGAAAAATATGAGAAACAGAGAATCCACAAGGGCGTGTGGAAATTATCCACGCCCGTGTGGAAATTCTGCACGGGCGCGTGTAGCGTCCACGCCCGTGTAGTTGCCCGATTCCAGCCCTATTTAAAGCCGATTCAGCCCCAATTTTGGTATTCTTTTCTCCATCTTTTCCCCAACTTGTGAGAGGGCTTCGGCTAGGGTTTTGAGGGGTATTGGCCATGGTTTTGGAGAGGTTCTACGGCTCCGACATCGTCATTCCTAAGGAAGAAGATTGGTAGGGGAGCTTCCGTCGAGGCGTATCCTATACCGGACGAGGGAATCCTTGGACGACGAGTAGAGAATTCTCCGCAAGACCATCGACACGACTATCGAGGGGGTTTCTTTATGGATTTATTGCTTTTACATTTGATTTCTTTGATTGTACTTAGCTCCATGGAGAGCTAAACCCCTAGTGGGTACTTGGGTGATTGTGAACCTTAGGATGTATTCGTTTCATTGAACTTCTTTATTATGCTTTCAATAAATTGATGTTTATTGTGAGTTCCAACCTTGAATACTTGATTGTATGAACATTTCCACTAGAGTGACACAAGGGTTGAGAGTTCTTATTGGTAACCTTGTGAGTGAGTGACACACCACGAGCGTTAGACAAAGCTAGGTTGGAGAGGATTGAGAGGGTGAGTCGAGAGGTACAGGAGCGTCGCCTTTCCCCTCCGACGTGATAGATTCTACCTCCGTTCCTTGAGTTCTTTGCGGCCATAATAGAGTGAATGGTCTAAGGGATGAATTTCCGCTGGGGCCTAGTTGCGCGTGCAATGGAGTGAAGCGTTGAGGGGATCTTAGTATCTAGGGCTTAATTGTGGCTAGGGACCTTCCGCCTGGACCAAAGGGTTAGGTCTATAATTAGGAAGCGATTTATCACTTGGAATTCATAGAGCTCATTGCAACTTTATTCGAGTACGAGGTTGAGAGGTTATTTAATCTCTCCTCCGGGACATGAATAGAGTTAGGCATAGTTGACCTTAGATTTGGGACTATGTATGTAAGGATTTCCACGACTCACCATTGCATTGATTAGGAAGCATAATAGAGAGTTCTTGCACTTGACGTGATTATCCTAGGTGAAGCATCATCCGAGTACCCCATCTTTATTGATTGCCTTACCTCCTCCTTACTTTTGCTCTCTTACTTGTTACTTTTAATTGTTGAGAATTGAATCATTATCACACTTATCATTGTTGATACTCCACATAGCTAAGAATCGAATTAAGTGTCTTTACTCCCTACTCCCTGTGGATTCGACCCCGCTCACCCGGGATTATTACTTCGACAAACCCGTGCACTTGCGGGATATACGCAAGGGGACCTTGTCAATGTTGTTGAAGGCCATTCAGATGCACAAGCATAAGAGGAAGAGGTGAAGAATGATCTTGAACAAGGGACAAAAAATTTTGAGGATTGATAAATTGAAGAAAAGCAAATTGAGACCATTGATTAAGGAATATGCCTTTCTAATGGAAGGGTCGAAACTCCCGGTGATTGTGGCTTCAAATCTTTGATAAGTGTTTAAATGTACATATTTTAGTATATGTATTTTATACTTCTAGCATGTATTTTTATAAGAATGGATGCCCGTTTTGTTCTTAATCGACTATTATTTGCTTTGCAGGGCGTGGAAGAGCCATGCAAGACACGAAGATACGATTTGGGCAAAAAAGAAAAGAAAACCAGGTCATGGTACTGTAGCGTATTTACTTTAGCAGAGTACTATGGTTGGGAGTAATGTAGCAGTGGTACTGTAGCAATCATTGTAGCACTTGGAGAGTTTTCGAGTCAGGAATTGATCTAGGCCGTACGACCTCAATGCTGCCCTGGATTGACCCTACGATAGATACTGTAACAAGAGAAGCATTTATCTAGCTTGATCCATACGGCCTCAATGAGGTCATCATTGATCCCGGGATTGACCCCGGGATGGCTCGTTTTGGAGGGGATTTGATCCCTTTGGACTCCTATACGGTCCCTATATGTCTGGGATACAGGGGAGGTATAAAAGCACATTTGTGGGGATGAAGGGTGGGTTTTTTTCTCGGCAGCTATAACATGGGGAAGAACGAGGACATCTTGAAGAAGGAGATTCTTGATGCTAGAGAGGTGACCAAGAGCTTGAACTTTAAGGGGAGAGATTCACCACCAAGGGAGGAGGAGTCAAAGGTCATTCGGCATTCATTTGGCTAGATGAAGCATCATTCAGCCAACATTGCTCTTCTTCTTCTTCATCATTTGGACTAGGGAGTGTCATTTATGAGATTGTTTCTTGTTTTTCTCTACTTTATTATGCTTGTTTGTATGATGGCACACTCGACCCCCAAGGCCACCTAATGTATGTGAACCTTGGGGGGATGGGGGTTCATCATTGTTCTTCATGCCTAGAACTATTAAATGGAGAGATCCATAGTTTTTTATTGAGTTGTACACATAGATGTGACCTACTCACATGTATTAGATCCATAATGAATAAAATAGGGTTTGCTTGTATCAACATGCCGAGAAATTGGATGTCGGTAGCCCTCCGATTCTTAAGGATAGACTTAGGGTTAGTGTATCTTTATTTTGGGATCTCCTTGTAATTAATGCAATCATAGGGATGTTGGTTAGAGAGAGATTCCTATCAACATTCGTATGGGATTAGGGTCCAATTACCAAGAAATTGGGGTTGGTCTAATCTTGAGATCCCTCGGTCTAAATCACCTTTGATATGCTATTATTGTGCATCCTTATATCATGATGACCCCTCAAGAGGATCCTCATCCATAGGCCTCTATATCTCATTGTTGCTCTTGTAATCAAGTTTTGATCTGTGATTCTTATACTTGTATTAGTTTACCTTCTTGCATGTATTAGAGTAGTTCACCTTGTTTAAGTTGTGAGGTTGGATAATAAGTGATGGAGGAGTAATAGGAGCTTCTTAGCCCTGTGGAATATGATCCCTATGTCACTCACAATGTATTACTTGGTGATCCAGTACACTTGCGGGGAAACAATCAAGTTTTTGGCGTTGTTGCTGGGGACTTAAGGAATTCTAGGAAACTTCTAGCTTATTGCTCTAACCATTATTCTTTTCTTTTGTTTTATTTCTTTTTGAGCTTAACTTCCTATATTTTTCTTGATTTTGCAAGATACTGTGCATGACACCAGCAAATCCATCAAATCTAGTTACTCTAGATAATGAAATTGAAAGAACCTTGCATCGAAGACTAAGAGAAGTTGGTGAAGGCTTAAGTGAACAAATATTGAAATTGAGGATAGGGAATCCACAATCATGGCTGAGAAGAGACGCACCCTATCGGAATATGAAAGGCCACAGTTCACGGGTGAAGAATTCAGTGTTCAAGCACCAACCATTGCCACGAATAACTTTGAAATCAAGGCAAGCACAATCGGCATGATCCAGTATTCAGTACAATTTAATGGTCTTGAAAATGAGGATGCTCATGACCATCTTGCCCACTTTCTCCAAATTTGTTCCACCTTCAATATAAATGGAGTGACAGATGATGCAATCAAATTGTGGCTATTCCCATTTAGTCTAAGGGATAGGGCATACTGGTGGTTCACATCCTTACCACCGGGGTCGATCAAAACATAGAAGGATATGATTGAAAAATTCCTTGGAAGATATTTTCCTCCAAGTAAAGTGGCTAACCTAAGGCAAGAAATTGCAGTGTCTAAACAAGGAGAGTTTGAGACATTATTTGAAGTTTATGAAAGATTCAAAGATCTTCTTAGAAGATGCCCCCATCATGGCTTTGCTTCTTTGATGCGAGTACAAATCATCTATAACTGGCTGAACTATGCAACTTGCCAACTGATTGATCCCGCAGCTGGTGGGTCCCTTAGCAACAAGTACCCCAATGAAGTCGAGAAACTCCTTGAATTTTTATCAAGCAATGAGTCTCATTGGGCCTCACGAGGTACACCAGAGAAAGGAGCCGAAATTTATGAAGTTAGTACCAATGATGCTCTTGCTGCAAAAATTGACATGTTGTATTGGAAGTTAGACATGTTTATGGGTAGTAATTCGAAGTCAGAGACAGTGATGAGTTGCACCACTTGCGCTGGGGGGCATGATGTTGCCCAATGTCCTATTGCTAGCTCCTCTGTTGTACCAAACAAGAATGTTGACTATATTGGGGGACAAAGACCACAAGGGAAAGGCCAACCATGCTACAGTAATCCATAGGACAGGTGTGAGATGCTAGAGTGTGTGCTAACCTCCTCGCATTCGAGTGAGTACATCCATTTGGAGGGGCACAAAGGCAGGCACACTCGAGCATTCCGTCTTATGCATACAAGAACAAGAACCCCACCAAAATATATATATCATTGAAGAAGCAAGTGATTCACGACGTGAACGTGTGTCCCTTTGCGTTACCCCGATGAAATTACGGAATTGGGAAGTTATTCAGGTCGAAGACTGTAGCAACAATGTAGGAATTACTGTAGCAGCATTGTTCACAGCCGGCCGAGAAATCAGAGAGACAGAAAATCCACACGGGCGTGTGGAAATTATCCACGCCCGTGTGGAAATTCAGCACGGGCGCGTGTACCGTCCACGCCCGTTGAGTTGCCCGATTCCAACCCTATTTAAAGCTGATTTAGCCCCGATTTTGGTATTCTTTTCTCCATCTTTTCCCCAACTTACGAGAGGGCTTCGGCTAGGGTTTCGAGGGGTATTGGCCAAGGTTTTGGAGAGGTTCTACGGCCCCGACATCGTGATTCCATTAGGAAGAAGGTTGGTAAGGGAGCTTTGATCGAGGCGTATCCTATACCGGACGAAGGAATCCTTGGACAACGAGTAGAGGACATTCGACAAAACCATGGACATGACCATCAAGGGGGTTTCTTTATGGATTTATTGCTTTTACTTTTGCTCTCTTACTTGTTGCTTTTATATTCATTTCTTCGGTAACCTTTTTATCCTTTTTTTCTTCTTCGCCATTTATGGTTTTTCACGGATTGAATACTTTTAAATGCGAATTTTCATGTATGATGGATGTATAGTAAGCATTTAGAAGTGGTTTTCAATTGAATTGTTAAGATTTGTTGTGCACCCGTGCGGGAGTTTCATGCTCTGCAGAGCCACACGGGCGTGGGTAATATCCACAGGCCCGTGTGGAATTCTGCAGTATATTGTTTCTGAGATTTTTTACTGTTTTCGTCTTTTGCACTCCAGCTATGGCACCTCGAGCGAAGAAGAACGAAGATAAGCGCCTCAGACTTACTTCCCCCGAGTCGATACAAATGGAATTCTCGAACCCCGAGCATCAGGCTCGCTTCGAGAGACTTTCAGCACTCGGGTTTGGTCAGACTTGCTTTGCGGATGTACAAATGCTTCAACATATTCAACAGGGTCATGAGGTAATTAATGAGATTGATGAGATGCTGGCAGTGGAAAGCTGGAGAAGGCTGCTGAAAATTAGTGAACCAGCTTACCGCACACTTACGCTAGAGGTTTTAGCGTCCTTTGAGTTTCGATTGCTGCATGGGAGAGTTGACACTACAGAGGCGATACAGTTTCGGGCATTCGGACATCCATTCTCCATGAGCGTCAACGAGTTTTCGATTAGGATGGGCCTATACGATGTCGCTTATACAGGTAACGTGGAGTATGGCCAACTACTAGTAGATTTTCCAGTGTCACTCACTCCATATCATGCATACAGGATTTTGTGTGGGCGTGGGGAGTACGAAGCGGGATTATCGAAGGCTTCTAGTTTGTCCCGGTTCAGCTACAGATACGTACACGCAGTCATCAGCAGGTCCGTGACAGGTCGAGAAGATAACACAGCCGCTTTGACCAGACTGGATCTGCTTTTCTTATACTCCATGGCTCGCAATGTACCACTTCACTTAGGGTGCATTCTAGCAGATGTTTTGCAGTACCAGGGTCGTTCGACGAGAGTGGGTCTACTGTTTGCGGGCCCTTATATCACCAGACTCATTCTAGGAATGGGTTTGGGCGACAATCTACGTGGTGCTGAGAGGACAGTTGTGCCCACCGCTCTTACGTTCGATACGATCAGGATGATGGGGTTGGTAGGGAGGTTTGGGCCAGGGGTTTATATTCTCACTATAGCTACCGTTGAGACCACCAGAAGCGAAGGAGATAGTACGGGGGGTGTCCAGCAGACTCCTCCATCTTCTGTAGCACCGGGTATTCGAGCCTATGATCGTATCTAGAGGCTGGAGACCGATGTTAGAGAGATTCAGACTGAGATAGAGGAGCTCCGGGCTTTGCAGTCGGCTCAGTACACAGATCTTATGACCCGATTCGATTTCCTTCGAGATCTCCTGAGACCCGGATCATCAGTGCCTCCAGCACCTCCATCCTCGACCCCAGCACCAGAGGACCCACTATTTGCTTCCACTTCAGCAGCAACAGCAGCGGAGCCCGAGAGTGACTCCGACACTTGACCTATCTTTTACTTTCATGCATTTTACTTTATCCTATTTTCTTTTTTTTTTAGCCTTGTTCACTCAGAAAGGATTTTCCTTCTGAGTTTATGTTTACCATGAGCTTCACTCAGCAGCATTATCGAGTTGTATTCATTGCTTCATCTTTTATACACTCGAGTTATTTTTGTTTTCCATGAGCTTCACTGAACCCCTCGTGTATGCGTGCAGATGGTCTTGTCTTCTTGGAAATTGAGACTTAGTCATGGGCACGGCCAAGGTGCTTCGGCACTTGGCCGTGCGAGCTTCACAACCCGTTGGAACACTACTGCCAATGAATTAGCTTCATCAAACGCAACACTAGGAGTCAGGGGAGTATTGTTTTGATTGCTTCTACCACATCTATTTTTGAATGATATATTTTGAGTGAGATTGCATGTGTACATTGAGGACAATGTACAACTTAAGTATGGGGGGGGGGGGAGTTTCATAATGCGCACATCTTTTCTATTGTTCTTGATTGATATATGCTCACATAGCCAATGGTGGTTCACCTTAGTTGCAATGTTTGTATTCTTAAGTCTAGGAGAATTGTTAACATTGAATGTTTTTCATGCTCTAGTTCTTGCTTGAATTTTTAATAATTTTTGCCCGATTTACACTTAGTGCATTACTCTCTCTTTGAACTCTATTGGAAACTCATGTTTGATGTTAACGGGACTAGTTAGGTTTACTTCATTTGAAAAAAAAAAAATGGAGAAATGAAAAGAAGGAACAAAATGGTTTTTTTGTTTATTTGTATTTGTTGGGTGGAAAGAGCTACCACCTATGAAGTATGAAGCTACTCTCACAAGTCGGATACTAGTTATGCCCTAATGAGAGAAAGAGCTATCTCATAGGATGAGTGAAAGCTACCACCTGGGTAGCAAGAGCTACCACCTCGAAAGTGTGAAAGCCACCTTAGCGGCCGCTTTGGCAAGGGCTACCATAGAGGATATGTGAATCTACTACCATCTTTTAAAATTTTTATCACTTGTGTAGATAAATAAGTCCCTTGCACTTAGAACTTTGAGGAGTATAACTTGGGGTGTTTTTAGTGAGTTCACACACTTACACGAAATTGGGGTGTTGAAATTTTTCTTACTTGTAGAATGCTATCTTTGTATACTTTGGTGAACCTAAGGCCAAGCACTTTCAATATTTTCTTCATTGATGCACAGAATGTTTTAATATTTGCCTGAGGACAAGCAAAAGCTTAAGTGTGCGGCAGTTTGATAAGTGCTTGTGCGATATGAATGCGAAGCGTTCATTCCTTATGTTGAGCATTACTTTTCTCAGTTTTTTACATTAATATGTGTGTTTTTATGTTACTTTTATACAGGTAGGGTTGTGAGGCCGAGAATGAAGGAAATGGGCCAATGTGGATCATAATGCACATATTTTGGAGGAGATCTTGCTAAGGTTCAAACACGAAGACATAGGACAGGTGTGAGATGCTTAAGTGTGTGCCAACCTCCTCGCATTCGAGTGAGTACATCCGTTTGGAGGAACACAAAGGCAGGCACACTGGAGCATTCCATCTTATGCATACAAGAACAAGAACCCCACCAACATATATATCATTGAAGAAGCAAGTGATTCACGATGTGAACTAGTGCCCATTTGCATTACACCGATGAAAGTATGGAATTGGGAAGTTATTCAGGTCAAAGTCTGTAGCAGAGCATTGTAGCAATTACTATAGCAGCACTGTTCACAGCCGGCCGAGAAATCAGAGAGACAGAGAATCCACACGGGCGTTTGGAAATTATCCACGCCCATGTAGAAATTCCGCACGGGCGCATGTACCGTCGACGCCCGTGGAGTTGCCCGATTCCAGCCCTATTTAAAGCCGATTCAGCCCCGATTTTGGTATTCTTTTCTCCATCTTTTCCCCAACTTGCGAGAGGGCTTCGGCTAGGGTTTCGAGGGGTATTGGCCAAGGTTTTGGAGAGGTTCTACGGCTCCAACATCGTGATTCCATTAGGAAGAAGGTTGGTAGGGGAGCTTCGATTGAGGCGTATCCTATACCGGACGAAGGAATCCTTGGACGACGAGTAGAGGACTTTCCACAAGACCATCGACACGACCATCAAGGGGGTTTCTTTATGGATTTATTGCTTTAACATTTGATTTCTTTGATTGTACATAGATCCATGGAGAGCTAAACCCTTAGTGGGTACTTGTGTGATTGTGAACCCTAGGATGTATTCGTTTCATTGAACTTCTTTATTATGCTTTTAATAAATTGATGTTTATTGTGAGTTCCAACCTTGAATGCTTGATTGTATGAACATTTCCCCTAGAATGACACTAGGGTTGAGAGTTCTTGTTGGTAACCTTGTGAGTGAGTGACACACTACAAGCGTTAGACAAAGCTAGGTTGGAGAGGGTTGAGAGGGTGAGTCGAGAGGTACAAGAGCGTCCCTTTTCGCCTCCAACATGATAGATTCTACCTCCGTTCCTTGAGTTCTTTGCGGCCATAATAGAGTGAATGGTCTAAGGGATGAACCTCCGCTGGGGCCTAGTTGCGCGTGCAATGGAGTGAAGCGTTGAGGTGATCTTAGTATCTAGGGCTTAATTGTGGCTAGGGACCTTCCGCTTGGACCAAAGGGTTAGGTCTAAATCTAGGAAGAGATTTATCACTTGGAATCCCTAGAGCTCATTGCAACTCTATGCGAGTGTGAGGTGTTGAGATTGTTCGATTTCTCCTCCGGGACATGTATAGAGTTAGGCATAGTTGACCTTAGATTTGGGACTATGTATGTAAGGATTTCCACGACTCACCATTGCATTGATTAGGAAGCATAACAGAGAGTTCTTGCACTTGAAGCGATTATCCTAGGTGAAACATCAACCGAGTACCCCATCTTTATCGATTGCCTTGCCTCCTCCTTACTTTTGCCCTCTTACTTGTTGCTTTTAATTTCTGAGAATTGAATCATTACCACATTTATCATTGTTGATACTCCACATAGCTAAGAATCGAATTAAGTGTCTTTACTCCCTACTCCATGTGGATTCGACCCTGCTCATCTGGGATTATTACTTCGACAAACCCGTGCACTTGCACGATATAAGCAAGGGGACCTTGTCAAGTTTTAGGCGCCGTTGCCGGGGAGTTAGGCGTTTAGAGATACTTTGCACTTTGTTTTTTTAGCTATTTCACTACACATTCTATTTCATATCTTCTTATTCTATCATCGTTCTGATTTTCTTTTTCTTTACTTTTGGTGCAGCTCCAGGTTATGACCCGAGGGAATCCATCAATATTGATTGAAGGAGACCCTGAGCTTGAACGTACACTTCGAAGGAAAGGGAAAGAACATGTACAAGAACAGCGTAATTCAGCTGATTTGGAAGTAGAAGGATCTGACAACATGGCAGAACAAAATGAGCAACAACGAACACTATCCGATTATGCCAGACCTTCAATGTTGGGGACACAATTGAGTATTGTGCGTCCCCCAATTACACCTCAGAATTTCGAGCTAAAGCCGGCATTCATCCATATGCTGTAGCAGTCCGTACAATTCAATGGTTTGGCCGATGAGGATCCAAACAGTCACATAGAGAGCTTCCTCGAGGTGTGTGACAGGCTGAAGATAAATGGTGTAATGGATGATGCCATCAAATTGAGAGCCTTCCCATTTTCCTTAAAGGCGAAAGCAAAGCAGTGGCTACACTCATTACCTAGGGCATCAATCACTACATGGGAGGAGATGGTAGAAGCTTTTCTAGCCCGTTATTTCCCTCCCGGGAAATCAGCAAAGCTTAGGAATGAGATCTCATCCTTTATGCAGTTGGAATTGGAGTCTCTATTTGAGACATGGGAAAGGTTCAAGGAACTCTTGCGCAAGTGTCCGCAACACGGATTCCCGGGGTGGATGATTGTTCAAACCTTCTACTATGGTTTGAACCCGAGTGCAAGGCAACTCTTGGATGCGGCGGTAGGAGGTACCTTAGGTAGCAAGACCCCCGATGAGGCTCATCAATTGATTGAGGAGATGGGGTTAAATAGCTACTAATGGAATGCTAGGGAAAAGAAAAAGGTGGCCGGTCTCCATTAAATTGATGCGGTAACTTCATTGGCGGCCCAAGTGGAGAGTTTGAGTAAGAAGCTAGATCTTATAGCTTCGAATAGAGTTGCGGCCGTGACCAATTGCACCTGTTGTGGGGGAGGACATGCTCCCTCCGATTGCCCAATCGTCATTAGTGATGTTTCTTCAGTTGAGAATGTCGAATTTGTAGGTAATGGAATGAGACCTCAAGGGAATCCATACAGCAACACCTACAATTCAAGTTGGAAGAATCATCCCAACTTTTCATGGAGTAATCAAGGATCACAGAAGACCATGGAGCCATCGGGGTTCCAACAACAACAACAAGCCCCTCAAGTGGAAAATAGAATTTCAGGCTTGGAAACCCGAATGACGGATTTGGAGAAGCACTTCGCAATCACACCGCCTCCTTGTACAATCTTGAAAATCAAGTGTGGCAAATTGTGAAATCTCTTTGTAGTGCTAGATGTCGATGAGGATGCAGATGTACCCTTGATACTTGGGAGACCGTTCTTGCGAACTTCCAAAGCATTGATTGACATGGACGGCAGAGAGCTTACATTGAGAGTCAGAGACGATAAGCTCACTTACCGCCTTGCTGAAGCCCTGCGGCATTCTCTCAATTTTGATGATACTTTATATTTTCTAGACACTACTGATGAGATTGTTGATGAATATATACAGGAAATGTTCAACCCGGATCCGTATGAAGGTTTGTTCGACCAAGAGGAGAGCAATGAAGAAGTAATGGTGCTTGGTTCGAATGGAGAGGAAACATCTACCCCGGGGATCTTGAAGAATGTGCTCCGGAAAATGAAGAGGGCTAGGAGACGACACCGAAAACACCCCAAGACTATTGGAGACGTACATGAGCCAAGGAATTTGGACGAACGATTACTAGGTGGTCCGAAGCCCGATAGTACACCCTCTACCCTCAAGAGACTTTGCTCATCATGCTTTCAAGTTATGGGTAAGAGGGCAACCTTCATTCATGAACCCCCGTGAGGTAAGAAAGATACGTCAAGCTTAGTGACGTTAAATAAGCGCTTCTTGGGAGGCAACCCAAGTGTTTACTGTTTTCGTACCTTTTAGTTTAGTTTGTTTGCATGAATAACTTGTTAAGTGTTGGTGTTGAAATTTTTGAGTACTTGTGCTGCGATTTTATTGTGGGTTTTTAAAAGAATTCATTGTGTGTTTTGTTGCGAATTGGCGAAGTTTGGTTGTTTGAGTTCTATTTTGTGTTTTTTTTCTGGTAAATTTTGCATAATAGAGCAGGCTCTGAGTATGTAGACATGTTTAGACTAGTTTTGCAGAGCCTGCAGGTTTTTCTAAGTCATCCAGAGAAAACATACGGGCGTGTGGAATTGCCGCCCGCTCGTGACTGTGTACTATGAACTCATCCAGAGAGGGCACAGGGAGGTACGGCTTCCCCTGTGGACGACCATGCGACTGGCGCACGCCCGTGGGTAATTTCCGCGTGGGCGTGTGCCTTCCGGCAGGGTTGGGCAGATTTTCCCGACAACACACAGGGGCGTGGACTCGACCCTGTGGGTGACCTTGTGAACCCCACGCTGGCGTGGGTAATTTCCGCACGCCCGTAAGCAACTCTGCAGATTGCTCCCTCCATCCCGAGAAAACACAGGGGCGTGCGGCTGCCCCTGTGAGTTGGGCATGTGAATGTCCACGCCCGTGGAGAATTCCCGCACGGGAGTGCGTAATACTTGGTATTTTTCTCGGTTGTCCAGGGAAGCCACAGGGGCGTGCATCTACCCCTGTGGGTCGGACGCACGGGCGTGTGTAATTTCCACACGCCCGTGAGAGAGCAGTCAGAGTCAAAGGAGCACTTTCCCGAGAAAGCACAGGGACGTGTGTACGCCCCTGTGGCGCTCTCGAAGTGAGACGCACAGGCGTGGGTAATTTCCACACGCCCGTGGGGATACACAGAATTCCAAGAGACGCGATTTTCTCCTTAAAAACCTGGTGATCTATCTCACTCTTCATCTCCAGTCACCGGAAAACGGTTCCCGTTCGAGGAATTTTCTTCGCAAATCTTACCGAATTTCAGAAGTTTTCATATTCATTTCTTCAGTAACCTTTTTATCCTTTTTTTCTTCTTCACCATTTTTGGTTTTTCACGGATTGAATACTTTTAAATGCGAATGTTCATGTATGATGGATGTATAGTAAGCATTTAGAAGTGGTTTTCAATTGAATTGTTAAGATTTGTTGTGCACCCGTGCGGGAGTTTCACGCTCTGCAGAACCACACGGGCGTGGGTAATATTCACAGGCCCGTGTGGAATTCTGCATTATATTGCTTCTGAGATTTTTTACTATTTTCGTCTTTTGCACTCTAGCTATGGCACCTCGAGCGAAGAAGAACGAAGTTAAGCGCCTCAGACTTACTTCACCCAAGCCGATACATATGGAATTCTCGAACCCCGAGCATCAGGCTCGCTTCGAGAGACTTTCAGCACTCAGGTTTGGTCAGACTTGCTTTGCGGATGTACAAGTGCTTCAACATATTCAGCAGGGTGATGAGGTAATTAATGAGATTGATGAGATTCTGGCAGTGGGAAGCTGAAGGAGGCTGCTGACAATTAGTGAACCAGCTTACCGCACACTTACGCTAGAGGTTTTAGCGTCCTTTGAGTTTCGATTGCTACATGGGAGAGTTGACACTACAGAGGCGATACAGTTTCGGGCATTCGGACATCCATTCTCCATCAGCGTCACTGAGTTTTCGATTAGGATGGGCCTGTACGATGTCGCTTATACAGGTACCGTGGAGTATGGCCGACTACTAGTAGATTTTCCAGTGTCAGTCACTCTATAACATGCATACAGGATATTGTGTGGGCGTGGGGAGTACGAAGCGGGATTATCGAAGGCTTCTAGTTTGTCCCGGTTCAGCTACAGATACGTACACGTAGTCATCAGCAGGTCTGTGATAGGTCTAGCAGATAACACAGCCGCTTTAACCAGACTGGATCTTCTTTTCTTATACTCCATGGCTCGCAATGTACCACTTCACTTAGGGTGCATTCTAGCAGATGTTTTGCAGTACCAAGGTCGTTCGACGAGAGTGGGTCTACTATATGCGTGCCCTTATATCACCAGACTCATTCTAGGAATGGGTTTGTGCGATGCTCTAGGTGGTGCTGAGAGGACAGTTGTGCCCACCGCTCTTACGTTCGATACGATCAGGATGATGGGGTTGGTACGAAGGTTTGGGCCAGGGGTTTATATTCTCACTATAGCTACCGCTGAGACTACCAGAAGCGAAGGAGATAGTACGGGGGGTGTCCAGCAGACTCCTCCATCTTCTGTAGCACCGGGTATTCGAGCCTATGATTCTATCAAGAGGCCGGAGAACGATGTTAGAGAGATTCAGACTGAGATAGAGGAGCTCCGGGCTTTGCAGTCGGCTCAGTACACAGATCTTATGACCCGATTCGATTTCGTTCGAGATGTCCTGAGACCCGGATCATCAGTGCCTCTAGCACCTCCATCCTCGACCCCAGCACCAGAGGACCCACTATTTGCTTCCACTTCAGCAGCAGCAGCAGCGAAGCCCGAGAGTGACTCCGACACTTGACCTTTCTTTTACTTTCATGCATTTTACTTTATCCTATTTTCTTTTTTTTTAGCCTTGTTCACTCAGAAAGGATTTTCCTTCTGAGTTTATGTTATTTTGCATTATCGAGTTGTATTCATTGCTTCATCTTTTATACACTCGAGTTATTTTTTTTTTCCTTGAGCTTCACTGAACCCCTCGTGTATGCGTGCAGATGGTCTTGTCTTCTTGGAAATTGAGACTTAGTCATGGGCACGGCCAAGGTACTTCGGCACATGGCCGTGAGAGCTTCACAACCCGTTGGAACACTACTCAAAATGAATTAGCTTCATCAAACGCAACACTAGGAGTCAGGGGAGTATTGTTTTGATTGCTTCTCCCACATCTATTTTTGAATGATATATTTTGAGTGAGCTTGCATGTGTACATTGAGGACAATGTACAACTTAAGTGTGGGGAGGAGTTTCATAATGCGCACATCTTTTCTATTGTTCTTGATTGATATATGCTCACATAGCCAATGGCGGTTCACCTTAGTTGCAATGTTTGTATTCTTAAGTCTAGGAGAATTGTTAACATTGAATGTTTTTCATGCTCTAGTTCTTGCTTGAATTTTTAGGAATTTTTGCCCGATTTACACTTAGTGCACTACTCTCTCTTTGAACTCTATTGGAAACTCATGTTTGTCGTTAATGGGACTAGTTAATTTTACTTCTTTTGAAAAAAAAAAATGGAGAAATGAAAAGAAGGAACAAAATGGTTTTTTTGTTTATTTGTATTTGTTGGGTGGAAAGAGCTACCACCTATGAAGTATGAAGCTACTCTCACAAGTCGGATACTAGTTATGCCCTAATGAGAGAAAGAGCTATCTCATAGGATGAGTGAAAGCTACCACCCGGGTAGAAAGAGATACCACCTAGAAAGTGTGAAAGCCACCTTAGCGGCCGCTTTGGAAAGGGCTACCTTAGAGGATGTGTGAAGCTACTACCATCTTTTAAAATTTTTATCACTTATGTAGATAAATAAGTCCCTTGCACTTAGAACTTTGAGGAGTATAACTTGGGGTGTTTTGACTGAGTTCACACACTTACACAAAATTTGGGTTTGTTACCTCTTTGATTCAAGTTTTTAGCTAGAGCATTGATATTTGGTATTTAGTGTTGAAATTTTCCTTACTTGTAGAATGCTATCTTTGTATACTTTGGTGAACCTAAGGCCAAGCACTTTCAATATTTTCTTCATTGATGCACAGAATGTTTTAATGTTTGCTTAAGGACAAGCGAAAGCTTAAGTGTGGGGGAGTTTGATAAGTGCTTGTGCGATATGAATGAGAAGCGTTCATTCCTTATGTTGAGCATTACTTTTCTCAGTTTTTCACATTAATATGTGTGTTTTTATGTTACTTTTATGCAGGAAGGGTTGTGAGGCCGAGAATGAAGGAAATGGGACAATGTGGATCATAATGCACCTATTTTGGAGGAGATCTTGCTAAGGTTCAAACGTGAAGACATAGGACAGGTGTGAGATGCTAGAGTGTGTGCCAACCTCCTCGCATTCGAGTGAGTACATCCATTTGGAGGGGCACAAAGGCAGGCACACTCGAGCATTCCATCTTATGCATACAAGAACAAGAACCCCACCAAAATATATATATATCATTGAAGAAGCAAGTGAATCACGATGTGAACGTGTGCCCGTTTGCGTTACCCCGATGAAGGTATGGAATTGGAAAGTTATTCAGGTCGAAGTCTGTGGCAGAGCAATGCAGTGATTCTTGTAGCGACCTCTGTTCACTGAGGCCGAGAAATCGAGAGACAAAAAGAATCCACTGCAGGGCGTGTGGAAATTATCCACGCCTGGTGTAAAAAAATTCCGCGCGGTAGCGTGTACCGATCACGCCCGTGGAGTTGCCCGATTCGACCCTATTTAAAAGCCGATTCAGCCCGATTTTGGTATTCTTTTCTCCATCTTTTCCCCAACTTGCGAGAGGGCTTGACTAGGGGTTTTCGAGGGGTATTGGCCAAGGTTTTTGAGAGGTTCTATGCTCAGACATCGTGATTCCATTAGGAAGAAGGTTGGTATGGGAGCTTCGATCGAGGCGTATCCTATACCGGACGAAGGAATCCTTGGACGGCGAGTAGAGGACTTTCCACAAGACCATCGACATGACCATCGAGGGGGTTTCTTTATGGATTTATTGCTTTTACATTCGATTTCTTTGATTGTACTTAGCTCCATGGAGAGCTAAACCCCTAGTGGGTACTTGGGTGATTGTGAACCCTAGGATGTATTCGTTTCATTGAACTTCTTTATTATGCTTTCAATAAATTGATGTTTATTGTGAGTTCCAACCTTGAATGCTTGATTGTATGAACATTTCCCATAGAGTGGCGCTAGGGTTGAGAGTTCTTGTTGGTAACCTTGTGAGTGGTGACACACCACGGCGTTAGACAAAAGCTAGGTAGGAGAGGGTTGAGAGGATGAGTCGAGAGTGCAGGGGCGTCCCACTTTCCCCTCCGGCGTGATAGATTCTACCTACCGTTCCTCGAGTTCTTTGCTCGCCATAATAGAGTGAATGGTCTAAGGGATGAACCTCTGCTGGGGGGCTTAGTTGCGCGTGCAATGGGTGAAGCGTTGAGGTGATCTTAGTATCTAGGAGCTTAATTGTGGCTAGGGGACCTTCACTCTGGACCAAAGGGTTAGGGTCTAAATCTAGGAAGAGATTTATCAATTGGAATCCCTAGAGCTCATTGCAACTCTATGCGAGTGCGAGGTGTTGAGATTGTTCGATTTCTCCTCCAGGACATGTATAGAGTTAGGCATAGTTGACCTTAGATTTGGGACTATGTATGTAAGGATTTCCACGACTCACCATTTCATTGATTAGGAAGCATAATAGAGAGTTCTTGTACTTGAAGCAATTATCCTAGGTGAAACATCATCCGAGTACCCCATCTTTATTGATTGCCTTGCCTCCTCCTTACTTTTGCTCTCTTACTTGTTACTTTTAATTTCTGAGAATTGAATCATTACCACACTTATCATTGTTGATACTCCACATAGCTAAGAATCGAATTAAGTGTCTTTACTCCCTACTCCTTGTGGATTAGACCCGCTCATCCGGGATTATTACTTCGACAAACCCACGTGCACTTGCGGGGTATAAGCAAGGGACCTTGTCAATTTTTTTGGCGCTCGTTCTGGGAGTTAGGCGTTTAGAGATACTTTACACTTTGTTTTTCTTAGCTATTTCACTACACATTCTATTTCATATCTTCTTATTCTATCATCATTACGATTTTCTTTTTTTCTTTTACTTTTAGTGCGACTCGAGGTTATGACCGAGGGAATCCATCAATATTAATTGAAGGAGACCACGAGCTTGAGCGTACACTTGAAGGAAAGGGAAAGAACACGTATAAACAGACCTAATCCGGTGATTTGGAAGTAGAAGGATCGACAACATGGCGAGAACAAAAATGAGCAACAACGAACACTATCCTATTATGCCGGACCTTCGGTGTTGGGGACACAGTGAGTATTGTCGTCCCCAATTCTGACTCGAAATTTTTGAGCTAAAACCGACATTCATCCACATGCTGCAGCAGTCCACACAATTCAACGGTTTGGTCGATGAGGATCCAAAAAGTCACATAGAGAGCTTCCTCGAGGGTGTGTGACATCTTTGAAGATAAATGGTGTGATGGATGATGCCATCAAATTGAGAGCCTTCCCATTTTTCCTTAAAGGGGAAAGCAAAGCGTTAGCTACACTCATTACCTAGGGGCATCAATCACTACATGGGAGGAGATGGTAGAAGCTTTTCTAGCCCATTATTTTCCTCCCGGAAAATCAGCAAAGCTTAGGAATGAGATCTCATCCTTTATGCAGTTGGAATTGGAGCCTCTATTTGAGACATGGGAAAGGTTCA
The DNA here is from genome assembly GCF_009730915.1 of Dioscorea cayenensis subsp. rotundata. Classification (NCBI taxonomy): domain Eukaryota; kingdom Viridiplantae; phylum Streptophyta; class Magnoliopsida; order Dioscoreales; family Dioscoreaceae; genus Dioscorea; species Dioscorea cayenensis. The sequence goes on from NC_052478.1 coordinate 17,683,302, forward strand.
AGGAACTCCTGGCATGAAGTGTCTGCAACACAGTTCCCAGTGGATGATTGTTCAAACCTTCTACAATGATTTGAACCCGAGTACAAAGGCAACTCTTTGATGCGGTGGCGGGGAGGTACCTTAGGTAGCAAGACCCCCGAGCGAGGCTCGTCAATTGATTGAGGAAATGGGGTTAAATAGCTACCGGTGGAGCAGCTAGGGAAAAAGAAAAAATGTGGGTGGTCTCCATGAAATTGATCGCGGTAACTTCATTGGCGGCCTAAGTGGAGAGTTTGAGTAGAAGCTAGATCTTATAGCTTGAATAGAGTTCTTGACCGTGACCAATTGCACCGGTTGTGGCGGAGGACATGCTCCCTCCGATTGCCCAATCGTCATTGGTGATGTTTCTTCGATTGAGAATGTCGACTTTGTAGGTAATGGAATGAGACCTCAAGGGAATCCATCTTTGCAACACCTACAATTCAAGTTGGAAGAATCATCCCAACTTTTCATGGAGTAATCAAGGATCACGAGAAGACCATGGGGCCATCGGGGTTCCAACAACAACAACAACAAGCCCCTCAAGTGGAAAAATAGAATTTCGAGGCTTGGAACACAGAATGACCAGTTGGAGAAGCACTTGGCTAGATTTGTTCAATCGGCAAATACAAAGGTTTGAATCGATCGAGGCTACACTTGCAATCACACCGCCTCCTTGCACAATCTTGAAAAAATCAAGTGGGGCAAGTGCGAAATCTCTTTCCGAAGGCCACATGGAAGTTTACCAAGTAACACGGAAACCAACCCGAGAGAACATGTGAGGCGATTGCTTTGAGAAGCGGTCGTGAGGTTGAAGGGAGGCTTCGAGTGAAGCCGAGAAAGAACACGCTTTACGAGGTCCTAGAGGTTGAGAAGGGAGCAAACAAAGAGAAGAGGTGGAACCCCCACCTTTCAAGCCAAGAATCCCTTATCCCTCTAGATTGAGAAGAATGACCAAGGGGGATGAGCGAGTATAAAGAAGTTCTCGAGTTTGTTCAAAGCAACTCCACATCAACATTCCTTTTGTTGATGCTTTGGCTCAAATGCCTAAGTATCGCGAAGTTCTGAAAGACCTATTGACCAACAAGAGGAAATTGGAGGAGAGTGCTTCGGTGGTGCTTGATGCTTCATGCTCGGCGGTGTTGCGAAAAAGAACATGCCGAATAAGAAGAAGGATCAGGGAAGCTTCATTATTCGATTGTAACATCGGCAACTTAGGTGAGGAAATGGCATTGGCGGATTCAGGAAAGTATCAGCGTCATGCCATATACTTTCTTCCAAAAAGCTAGGCTTGGGTGAGCTTAGGCCTACTCGGATGACTTTACAATTGGCGGACGAGCAGTGCGACATCAGAAAGTATTATTGAAGATGTGCTTGTCAAGGTGGACAAGTACATTTTTTTCGATTGCCTTTTGTAGTCCTAGATGTCGATGAGGGATGCGAGATATACCCTTGATACTTGGGAGACCGTTCTTGCGAACTTCCAAAGCATTGATTGACATGGACGGTAGAGGCTTACATTGAGAGTCGGAGGCGATAAGCTCACTTACGCCTTCTGTGAAAGCCATCACGGCATTCTCTCTATTTTGATGATACTTTTATTTTCTAGACACTCTTGATAAGATTGTTGATGAATATATACGAGAAATGTTCAACCGGATCCAGTATGAAGGTTTGTTCGACCAAGAGGAGAGCAATGAAGATGTAATGATGCTTGGTTCGAATGGAGGAAACATCTACCGGGGGATCTTGAAGAATGTGCTCCAGAAAAATGAAGAGGGCTAGGAGGCAGCCGAAAAACTCCCCAAGACTATTGGAGACGTACATGAGCCAAGGAATTTGGACGAATGATTGCTAGGTGGTCTGAAGCCCGATAGTACACCCTCTACCCTCAGGAGACTTTGCTCATCATGCTTTCAAGTTATGGGTAAGTGGACAACCTTCATTCATGAACCCCCGTGAGGTAAGAAAGATACGTCAAGCTTAGTGACATTAAACAAGCGCTTCTTGGGAGGCAACCCAAGTGTTTACTGTTTTCGTACCTTTTAGTTTAGTTTGTTTGCATGAATAAATTATTAGGTGTTGGTGTTGAAATTTTTGAGTACTTGTGCTGCGATTTTATTGTGGGTTTTTAAAATAATTCCTTGTGTGTTTTGTTTCGAATTGGCGAAGTTTGGTCGTTTGAGTTCTATTTTGTGTTTTTACGTAAATTTTGCATAATAGGGCGGGGCTACGAGGTGTGTAGACATGTTCGAGACTAGGTGCGGAGCTGCGAGGTTTTTCTATGTCATCCGGAGAAAACACACGGGCGTGTGGAATGCCGCTCGCCCGTGGCTATGTCTTGTGAACTCATCCAGGAGAGGGCCGCGAGGGCGTGCAGGCTGCCCACGTGGACGACCATGCGACTGGCGCACACCCGTGGGTAATTTCCGCACGGGCGTGTGCCTTCCGGCGGTTGGGCGGACTTTCCGAGGAACACACGGGCGTGGACTCGACCACATGGGTGACCTTGTGAACCCCTACGGGCGTGGGTAATTTCCATGCGCGTAAGCAACTCTGCAGTGCTCCCTCCATCCCGAGAAAACCGCAGTGCGGGCGCCACAGGGAGTTGGGCATGTGAATGTCACGCCCAGTGGGGAAATTCCCGCGCAGGGCGTGCGTGACTCTGGTATTTTTTTCTCGGTTGTCGAGGGAAGCCACGGGGCGTGCATCTACCCACTGTAGCCGGACGCCGCGGACGTGTGTAATTTCCTGCGCCCGTGTGAGGCGATCAGTCGAAAGGAGCACTTTCAGAAAGCACGGGGGACGTGTATGCGCCCCGTGGCGCTCTCGAGTGAGGGCACGCAGGCGTGGGTAATTTCCACACACCCGGTGGGGATACACGAATTCAAGAGATGCGATTTTCTCCTTAAAAAGCACGGTGATCCGTCTCACTCTTCATCTCCAGTTACCGGAAAACGGTTCCCGTTCATCTTTCCGACCCTTCATCGCTGTTTGGAGGAATTTTCTTCTCAAATCTTACCGAATTTCAGAAGTTTTCATATTCATTTCTTCAGTAACCTTTTTATCCTTTTTTTCTTCTTCGCCATTTATGGTTTTTCACGGAGTGAATACTTTTAAATGTGAATTTTCATGTATGATGGATGTATAGTAAGCATTTAGAAGTGGTTTTCAATTGAATTGTTAAGATTTGTTGTGCACCCGTGCGGGAGTTTCACGCTCTGCAGAGCCACACGGGCGTGGGTAATATCCACAGGCCCGTGTGGAATTCTGCAGTATATTGCTTCTGAGATTTTTTACTATTTTCGTCTTTTTGCACTCCAGCTATGGCACCTCGGTGAAGAATATCGAAGTTAAGCGCCTCGGACTTACTTCACCCGAGCCGATACATATGGAATTCTCGAACCCGAGCATCGAGGGCTCGCTTGAGAGACTTTCGGCACTCGGGTTTGGTCGGGACTTGCTGCGGATGTACAAGTGCTTCAACATATTCGACAAGGTGATGAGGGTAATTAATGAGATTGATGAGATCTTTGGCGGTGGGAAGGCGGAGGAGGCTGGCGACAATTAGTGAACCGACTTACCGCACACTGCGCTAGAGGTTTTAGCGTCCTTTGAGTTTCGATTGCTACATGGGAGAGTTGACACTCTGAGGCGTCTGATTTGAGCGTTCGGACATCCATTCTCCATGAGCGTCACTGAGGTTTCGATTAGGATGGGCCTATACGATGTAAACGCTTCTCGAGGTAACATGGGTATGGCCGACTACTAGTAGATTTTCGATGTCACTCACTCCATATCATGCATCTGAGTTTTTGTGTGGGCGTGGGGATGCGAGGCGGGATTATCGAAGGCTTCTAGTTTGTCCCGGTTCAGCTCTGAGATACGTACCGCGGTCATCAGCAGTCCGTGGCAGGTCGAGAAGATAACCACGGCCGCTTTGACGGTGGATCGCACTTTTCTTATACTCCATGGCTCGCAGATGTACCACTTCACTTAGGGTGCATTCTAGCGGATGTTTTTCTGATGCGAGGGTCGTTCGGCGAGGGTGGGTCTCTTGTTTGCGGGCCCTTATATCACCGGACTCATTCTAGGAATGGGTTTTGGGCGACAATCTACGTGGTCTTTGAGAGGGGCGGTTGTGCTCGCGCTCTTACGTTCGATCCGATCGGGATGATGGGGGTTGGTAGGGAGGTTTGGGCCAGGGGTTTATATTCTCACTATAGCTACCGTTGAGACCACGAGCGAAGGAGATAAAGTGCGAGGGGTGTCAGCGAGACTTCTCCATCTTACTGTAGCACCGGGTATTCGAGCCTATGATCGTATCAAGAGGCTGGAGACCGATGTTAGAGAGATTCAGACTGAGATAGAGGAGCTCCGGGCTTTGCAGTCGGCTCAGTACACAGATCTTATGACCCGATTCGATTTCCTTCGAGATCTCCTGAGACCCGGATCATCAGTGCCTCCAGCACCTCCATCCTCGACCCCAGCACCAGAGGACCCACTATTTGCTTCCACTTCAGCAGCAGCAGCGGAGCCCAAGAGTGACTCCGACACTTGACCTTTCTTTTACTTTCATGCATTTTACTTTATCCTATTTTCTTTTTTTTTAGCCTTGTTCACTCAGAAAGGATTTTCCTTCTGAGTTTATGTTATTTTGCATTATCGAGTTGTATTCATTGCTTCATCTTTTATACACTCGAGTTATTTTTGTTTTCCTTGAGCTTCACTGAACCCCTCGTGTATGCATGCAGATGGTCTTGTCTTCTTCGAAATTGAGACTTAGTCATGGGCACGGCCAAGGTGCTTCGGCACTTGGCCGTGCGAGCTTCACAACCCGTTGGAACACTACTCCCAATGAATTAGCTTCATCAAACGCAACACTAGGAGTCAGGGGAGTATTGTTTTGATTGCTTCTCCCACATCTATTTTTGAATGATTTATTTTGAGTGAGCTTGCATGTGTACATTGAGGACAATGTACAACTTAAGTGTTGGTAGGAGTTTCATAATGCGCACATCTTTTCTATTGTTCTTGATTGATATATGCTCACATAGCCAATGGTGGTTCACCTTAGTTGCAATGTTTGTATTCTTAAGTCTAGGAGAATTGTTAACATTGAATGTTTTTCATGCTCTAGTTCTTGCTTGAATTTTTAGGAATTTTTGCCCGATTTACACTTAGTGCACTACTCTCTCTTTGAACTCTATTGGAAACTCATGTTTGATGTTAACGGGACTAGTTAGGTTTACTTCTTTTGAAAAAAAAAGAAATTGGAAATTACTGTAGCAGCACTGTTCACAGCCGTCCGAGAAATCAGAGAGACAAAGAATCCACACGGGAGTGTGGAAATTATCCACGCCCGTGTGGAAATTCCAGCCCTATTTAAAGCCGATTCAGCCCCGATTTTGGTATTCTTTTCTCCATCTTTTCCCCAACTTGCGAGAGGGCTCACTACAACAAATTTATCAATTATTGACATATGTGATAATGTCATAAAATAATATATTTTTGTCACTAAAAATTTTTTGTGACGCTTTGTTGCCGTCACCACATTTTGTCGCTTTTGCTCCGTCGCTAAAGGGTTAATGTGACGATTACATGTTCGTCACATAATGATACCTTTTATGTGACAAAATTATCATATTTTACCTATTTTATAATCATTAATGACGTGCATTTTTATCACTAAATGTTGTGCCAAACTGTCATAAAATGTTATGAATTGTCACTAAATATAAGGTAAAGTTTTATCATTTGTGACATTCCATTGATTTTCAAATAATAAATAATAAAAATATTTGTCACCATTTCAAATAGAATAGCGTCATAAAAAGTGGTTAACGTCACTAAATATTGTTAAAAAATATAACATTTAGTGACAAACGACTATTTTCATGATGATGAAAATGCGTCACTAATGAAAAATATGCCATAAATTAATTTTTTTGTAATGTCACAATTAATTAAATATTATATAGTTTGTAATATTTTTATAATGTCACAATCAATCATGTTTTTATGATGTATTTGTAATTTGTGATATATTTTAGTGAATATTTTTTAATAAATTATATATTATCAAAAAAATTTAATTTTTTTGATAATATATCATAAATAAAATTAAATCAATATTATTATTGCACACACAATTATCATAATTTATAGTTAACCTTATGGATTAACAAATTTCAATTTCGTGAAATTTCAATAACATTAAAAACTTATAATCTTAAGTAAATCATATCAAAATAGATAACTATTCTTCATGCAACTCTTGTGGCGTTCGTGTTTATGGTGTTTTGTTGATGTAGAGCTTGCCTCATTAAAACCTAAAATAAATATTTTTAAAATAATAAATATTAATTTATAAGAAGAGTAAATTAACAAAAGTAAAGTTCAAAATATAATTATATATACATATACATATATACTAATATGCATCCAAAAAATTAATAATAAGCACAATAAATAGTCATAACAAAAATTAATTGATTAATGACAAACTTTAACAGTTTAAAGTGCTAATCAAACAACTATAGAAATTATAACAATAATTCCATTATAAAATAATGATAATTAAAAAAAATACATAAATTAATCAAAAAACATGAATCAATATTGTTAGCAACCCTTTGGAAAGAAAACTTTAATCTAATGATTGTAGCCGATGTCAATCTCTTTCCCATTCAAATGTTCCCTTCTCCAACGGAACCATCATCACTACAAAACCCATAAAATTAGAAGCGAATCAAGCAATTATAAAAAATTTATGAACTAAGTGCATTGGAACACTAATGCAAATACTTAAAAGATTCATGAGATCTTTGATGAAGTAGGAACTTACACAAGCATTATAAAAAAAATCAAGAACTAAAAAAAAGTGGAAGTGTGCCTTAAGATGGAGGCAACGATAAAATAAAAAATAGACGGTAGTATAGACATTGAGAAAGAGAAATATAATGTACCTTAGTAATGATGAGAGAGAAAGAAAGATTGAGAAAGAATAGAAATTGAGATAGAGATTTATATAGAATTTCGTTTTTAAAAATAGAATTTTGTTTTTAAATTTTTATAAACTTTAAACTAAATTTAGATAAATTAAAATTATTCAGAAATTTTTATAGGATATATCTTTTTATTGAATGAAAATCTGTTCAAAGTCTATATTAAAACTAACATATTTTTATATTTTTTTTAATTAAATTCGCAATAATTTTTTTAAAAAATTATTAACAAATTTAAACTAAATTTAGATAAATTAAAATTATTTAAAAACTTTTATAGGATATATCTTTTTATTGAATGAAAATCTTTTCAAATTCTATATAAAAACTAACATATATTTCGCAATAATTTTTTAAAAAAAGCTTATAACAAATTTAAACCAATGAAATTTGAATTTTAAATTAATACCTCGGGACCAAATTGGTTATTGGGCCGTAAAAATTGTGACATGTGTAGTTATAAAAACTTCTTTAATATCTATTTAAAATTACTTCAATAATATAAAGGTCTTTTATAATTTAGTCCTTGTTAATAAAATAAATTATAATATATATGAAGGTGTTAATATAAAATATCTCTAATAAAATCTTTAAAAATAAAAAAATATAAAAAGAGATAAAGAGAGTTATTTGAATAAAAAATAAATAATTTAAAATAAATCAATATGAAATTAAACTAATATGGGGATGCTAGAACCCTATCTTCACAATGAAAATAAACAATGTATAAATTGATAAATATTGTTTAAAAAATTATATTTTTAGGAAAAAAATATTTGCAAAAACTTTTTTTATCCCTTGCCCTTGATATTAAATTGGTTTATATAACATGAAAAAAATTTATATTCTTTTTGCAAAAAAATATATTGTTTTCCTGTCTCAAGTTTTTTTTACTTGCAAAAGCTCTTTATATTGTATAAAAATATATGATTTTAGAAAAATATTTTAAAAAGTCTATTATTTTCTTTCATATTCGACAAATTGGTAAGCATGATATTGAAAATTATATTTTATAAAAATATTTATAAAAAAAAAATGTTGTTTGGTTTATTAACGTTTTGCGTGACCCACCTAAAAAAATTATTGTTATGTCCTTACTCATATCTATGTCAATTTATATAAATAATTTTGTTATATTTTTCTCCTAAATTAATTGTAAAGCATAAAAGAATGTTTATGTAATTTAGCATTTTATCTTTCAATAATATTTAGCATTTGACTACGAGAAAAATTATTAGTGAGAGATGATTAGTGTCATTAAATTTAGTAACAAATAGTGGCATTATCCAATATCATCAAGTAATGCGATATTTATTTGTAACAATATTATAATATCATTATTACTTATATTTTGGTGACAAACCTTTGTGTCACAAAAATAAATTAAGGTACATAAAAAAAAAATTCAAATTGTCATTGATAATATATGTTAATATTAGTAACATTATTTAAATTTTATTTAAAAACAACAAATTTTAAAATTTGTCGCGAAAAAAATATTATATTAATGACGTATGATATTTGTCACTTAAAATTTAAACCGTCACTAAAAGTACGAGTGCATTTGGAGCTAATCCTTTGTGATAACATCATGTGACAATTTAAAGTATTGTCACATAAAATTATCAAACAAGCAAAATGAGTGACTAAATAATTATTTCGTCAAATTATGTATTTTTTTTTTTGACAAAAACCAATATGTCAAAATTAAAATTGTCACTAATCATCAATTTTGTTGTAGTGGCTTCGGCTAGGGTTTCGAGGGGTATTGGCCAAGGTTTTGGAGAGGTTCTACGGCTCCGACATCATGATTCCATTAGGAAGAAGGTTGGTAGAGGAGCTTCGATCGAGGCGTATCCTATACCGGACGAAGGAATCCTTGGACGACGAGTAGAGGACTTTCCACAAGACCATCGACACGACCATCGAGGAGGCTTCTTTATGGATTTATTGCTTTTACATTCGATTTCTTTGATTGTACTTAGCTCCATGGAGAGCTAAACCCCTAGTGGGTACTTGGGTGATTGTGAACCCTAGGATGTATTCGTTTAATTGAACTTCTTTATTATGCTTTCAATAAATTGATGTTTATTGTGAGTTCCAACCTTGAATGCTTGATTGTATGAACATTTCCCCTAGAGTGACACTAGGGTTGAGAGTTCTTGTTGGTAACCTTGTGAGTGAGTGACACACCACGAGCGTTAGACAAAGCTAGGTTGGAGAGGGATGAGAGGGTGAGTCGAGAGGTACAAGAGCGTCCCCTTTCCCATCCGACGTGATAGATTCTACCTCCGTTCCTTGAGTTCTTTACGGCCATAATAGAGTGAATGGTCTAAGGGATGAACCTCCGCTGGGGCCTAGTTGCGCGTGCAATGGAGTCAAGCATTGAGGTGATCTTAGTATCTAGGTCTTAATTGTGGCTTGGACCTTCCTCCTGGACCCAAGGGTTAGGTCTAAATCTAGGAAGAGATTTATCACATAGAATCCCTAGAGCTCATTGCAACTCTATGCGAGTGTGAGGTGTTGAGATTGTTCGATTTCTCCTCCGGGACATGTATAGAGTTAGGCATAGTTGACCTTAGATTTGGGACTATGTATGTAAGGATTTCCACGACTCACCATTGCATTGATTAGGAAGCATAATAGAGAGTTCTTGCACTTGAAACGATTATCCTAGGTGAAACATCATCCGAGTACCCCATCTTTATCGATTGCCTTGCCTCCTCCTTACTTTTGCTCTCTTACTTGTTGCTTTTAATTTCTGAGAATTGAATCATTACCACACTTATCATTGTTGATACTCCACATAGCTAAGAATCGAATTAAGTGTCTTTACTCCCTACTCCCTGTGGATTCGACCCCGCTCATCCGGGATTATTACTTCGACAAACCCGTGCACTTGCGGGATATAAGCAAGGGGACCTTGTCAGTCGCTGAGCTACCAGGGCTTCTAAAGGGCCTGAAATGCAAAAATACTACAATTTAGACCAAAAATACATCGATTAAACAAATAAATATAAAGAATAATACAGAACAAATACATGCAAAATACATACTTTTAGATGTTTATCAAACAGGAACAGGCTACTCCACAAGACCATTGACACGAATAGTGATGGGGTTTTACTATGGATTACATGTTTTTACTTTTGATTCTATCATTGATTGTATCTTGCTCCATGGAGAGCTAAACCCCTAGTGGGTACTTGGATTTGTGTACCCTAGGATGTGTTTTCATTAACCTTTTATTATGCTTTACTTAATTGATGTCTTTAATTGAGTTCCAATCTTGAATGCTTGTTGAATTATTTCTCCCTTAGAGTGACACTAGTGTTGAGAATCTACATTGGTAATCCTTGTGAGTGAGTGGCACACGATGAGGGTTAGACAAATTAAGATTAGAGAGGGTCGAGAGGGTGAGTCCAGAGGTAGCGGAGCGTCCCCTTTTTTCTTTGGTGTGATTTATCCTATCTCCACATTTCAAGAGTTCTTTGCGATCACAATACAGTGAAGGGTTAAGGGATGAACTCCATTTGGGCTTAGTTGTACGAGCCACAGGGTAAAGCGTTGAAGTGACTTTAATATTTGGGGCTTAATTGTGTGTAGGGGTCTTTCGCCTGGACCAAAGTGTTAGATCCACATATAGGAATTGGGTTTATCACTTGGAATCCCTAGAGCATCTTTTAACATTGCATAGTGTGAGATGTTCAGACTGGTTGATTTCTCCGCTGAGGCATAGTGTAGATTTCGTAACGGTTGACCTTAGGCCTTGGACCATGTATTTAACGATGTCCACAACTCATTAAGTATTAGTTAGGAAGCATAATAGTTGGTGATCGCTTCCCCGCAAGTGTACGGGATCGCCAAGTAATAACTCGTGCAAAGACACGAGGATCGTATTCCACGGGGCTAAGGATCTCCTATTACTCCTTCTCGAGCTATTATCTAGCCTAAGATCTTAAGTGATGGATTTACTCTACTAAATACAAATAAAACTAAACACAAGATTTGCTAGCAAATTAGAGAGAACAAGCAATATGCAAGCAAGAGAATCAATGAAGTGCAAAGGCCTATGGATGTGGATCCCCTTGAGGGGTTATCATGCAACATGGATGATGATTTAAAGATGCAAGGGTAAATTGGACCATGAGATTCCAAGATTAGAACAACCCCAATTTCTCGGCGATTGAACCCCTAATCCCATACGAACATAGATAGGAATTTCTTCCAAATCTACATTCCCTACGATTGCATTAAGTACAAGGAAATCTCGCTTAGGAATAAACCTACTCTTCTTCGGATTAAACCTACATGGAGGGCTACCAAACACCCGATTTCTCGGCGTGATGATACAAGTATCCCCTTCTAATCCATTCATGACCTAATACATGCGAGCAAGTCACATCTACATGCATCATTCATAAAAAGAGCTACGGATTTCTCCTTGGTGTAACACTTAGCATGAAAAACAATGGATTAGATCTCAAAAAAATACCCAAGCATAGAATTAACAAGTAATCATCCAAAAATACATGATAAAACCCCCCAAGGTTCACCAACACCCGGTGGCCTTGGGGGGTCTAGTGTGTCATCATCTCATAACAAAGCATACAATCAAGCAAAAACATGAAACAAAGACATAGTATGACACTCCCTAGATGAAATGGTGAAGGATGAGGCGAGAATATGCCGAATGACGCTTCCCCGCCAAAGGAATGCCGAATGACGCTTCCTCTAGCCGCGGTTCTCCTTCCTTCAAGTCGTGATCGATCTCCCTTTGAATGATGTTGCCTTCTTGCCTTGAGAGCCTTGGACCTTGGGCTTGAATGATCTTCTAGCTTTCTGCCCTTCTTCTCCTCCCCAAGGTCGCCCAAAAATCTCCCAAATGATCTCCCAAAAAGTCGGCCAACAAAAAAAGTCCTCTAATCAGCCCTAAAAGTGAGTATATATACCCCCGAGGCATACGGGCCGTATAGGGGTCGATGGGGGTCGATAGCACTCGAAAACCCTAGATTCGCTCCATACGGGTGCATACGGCCTCCATACGGCCCCGTGATACTGGGTAGTATGGAAAATCTGGATAGAACACCAAATCAATCCGCTTTACATAGTAGATACGGCCCCCATACTCGGGTAGTATGGGGGTAGTATGAAATTCTGCTTTTCTTCTCTTTTTGCCAAAATGATATCTTCTTGTTCTCCATGGCTTCCATATGCCCTACAAAGCAAATAATAGACGATTAAGCGTAAACGGGCATCAAACCTCACAAAAATACATGCAAAGTGCATACGATACATATATGAAAAACACCTACATTTAGACACTTATCAAACATCCCCACTACTTAAGCGTTGCTTTGTCCCCAAGCAAACAACTCATGAAAAAACAAAGAGACTCGAGAAGTGGCTAAATGCAATACCTCCGCTCAAGCAAATATAAGATTCCAAAAAGCAAAGGATAATGAAACATAGATGTTGAGTTATAGTCATTAAGCATAATAAAAAAATATCCCTGTCTCACCCCTAATATGTATGTGCGTGTAAGTGAATCCTTTATCTCATTTGCCCTCGATCCGGGTCTAGCTCAAGGACTTTCAATCAAGATGCACTCTAGATGCTAATCACTCCACATACAAAGAATACTAAGTCTTAAACTACTAAGTGCTACTTCAATGGCCAAGTAAGATCCTTCTAATTCTATAGCTTGAAACTAAATCCTTTTTCTTTTTCAAAAACCTTTGGTAGGTACTCAAAAAAAGATCACTAGGGTTTTTTTATTTTCAACTCAATATTCAACATTCGAGTCCCGACTAACGTAGACTCGCATCAAAAATCATTTTAAAAATCTTTCTAGAGGATGCACATGCCGGGTTAGGCACAAGAGCCACCCAACTACTCGATATAGCCTACATAGACGCATTCATGCTTCATTAGCGGAGGAATACCGACATAGACTCATTTTTCTTTTTCACTTTCACTCTCACCCTAGATCACATCTTCGTAGTACACTACATGCCACAAAAACTCGGATTAGCTCAACAAGACTTAGAAGTTCTTAAGAAAACATTGAAGGATAGAACTTAGTGTTCTAAGGCCAAGTACTCAAAGTAGTGTGTTAAGCATACAAGAGAGTTAGAGTAGTCACATTGGCTATTCCTGTGGCATCGACAAAAAAATTCAGTGCACAAGACAATACTATGGGGTGAAACAGATTCAATAAAGCATAAAAAAACAAGTAACTCACATCCATCATTAGTCCAAGCTAAAAAGAATCTTACAAGAATGAATAAAGCCATCATTGGTAACACTAGCATGTAAACAATGTTCCTAAAACATGAAATGCACCCATCCCCACACTTAGTGTTGTACATTGCCCTCAATGTACACTAATCATGAAAAAAACATGCAAGAAGGGCCAATGCAAATAATAATAGAGGAGGGTGAAAAACAGAACTTCCCCGGGTTTATCTTGTGTTCGCTCGTGAGGTGCGACTCGACAAAAAGGTGTGGTGAGCAATACATGTCTTGTCCGACCTCCATTTAAAAACTAGGAAAGCTCACCAAATTCCCTCAATGCCCTGCGAGGCAAAAAGGGGGCATCATCATTCCATAAAGATTTTAAAAAAATATAAGCACAAGGGAAAAACTAGGGAGTAGTCAACAAAAACACAAAGATGAAAAATAACATAGAGTTCGACAACACAAGTCGGTAGGGTAGAACCATGCCAACTCAACAAAAATACAACAAAAAAATACAAAAACAAAGCAAACTAAAGTAAATGCTAGGTGTCCATGCTCATCCTTGTCCTTAGAATTAAGTCTCTCATAACAAAAATAGACATCTTGTTCCATGTGGTCACCCCGTGTGGTGTAAATATCACTCCATGGTTTCTTGTTAAGTTTCTTCATCCCCAAAAATTCCTACAAAACCATGAAAAAAACTCAATCAAGCATAGAGGAATCCAATATGATTCAAAAATGTAGTGTAAGAGATGAAGAAACAATGAAAAATTATGATGTATAGTGTCCATACGGCCGTATGGGAGGGCCGTATGGGTTACTGCTCATTTCGACTGTAACCTCCCCAAAAAAACATGAAAAATCGAAAAAAATTTTTTTACATAAATTTCAAGGGAGACTTCATCCATAACAATCACACCATCCAAAACCAAGCAAAAATGCTAAAGAAACTCCACATAAAAGCTCCAAGAATGCCCAAGAAATGAAATGAGATAAAAACTAGGGCATTGAAAAAAAGCATACCGACGTAATCTTGAGAAAAACAAGCTTTAAACTCGAGGAAAAACTACTAGATCGACGTCTCAAATGGATGAGGAGAAGATTTAGGAAGAAAAAAATGAGGAGATTTGGCCAAGAAATGAGTGAGAAAGAAGAGAAAAAAGTCGGTGGAGAAAAGAGAGAAAAGAAGAGAATGGAAGAAAGAGAAGAGAGAGAAGAGAGATGAGGGTTAAATGGGCAAGAACCGAGCCATACGGCCCCCATACGGCCCGTATGGGGGCCTGTATGGCCTGAGAAGGCTCTCGGGCATTCGGATGGCATCCCGGACGGCCCATGATGGGGGTCAGATGGGGGCCGTCTCGAGATGGCACTGAGCCCTCGGAATTGCTCTGTGTTCATCTTAGACGACCTCCATACGGTCTAGTAAGGTCGTAAACCTTTTAAACTCACTCAAAACTTCGAAAACTTGCTCCAAATGATGTAAACATGGTATGGCAAGGTCGAAGGCTTCTCCAAAAATGAATGAAATGAATAAAACGACGATCTAGTGCATGGATTAACACCTAAACATGTGTGTCTCAAGAGGTTGCACAAATATACCACAATAAAAATGATGAGAGCAATGTGCCAAGTGTATGAGCATGAACTTATTCACAAACAAACAAGTCTAAGAAATACGAAAAAAATTGAAATGAACTAAGAACTAAAAAAATACGGAAAAATGCAAACAAATGCTCTCGAATGCTTGGGTTGCCTCCCAAGAAGCGCTTTTGTTTAACGTCACGAGCCCCGACGTACCTTGTTCCTTACCTCATGGGGGTTCAAACAATTTGAAGCCACCCCCGGTTTCCCTTTGTAGTGTTGCTTCTTCCCGGTAGATTGAATGACAACATTGAAAAATACCTCGAAATTGTTCATGAGTGGAGAGGGGTGAAAAAAATTTACCTTTCCTCCATGAGATGTGGGAGGATGAAGCTTTGTTACCTTTCTTTTTTCTCCCATGGATCTCCCTCCACATTCTCTTCATAAATGATTCTTTTTTTCTTTTTCTTTAGCATTAGTACAGGATACCCTCTTTTTGGTGGCTTCAAATTGTGAATTGGAGGATGACGATGAGGTTCTTCTTCTTCTTCGTTCTCCAACTCCCCCAAATATTCATCCAAAGGGATTTAAAGAGAGCACCTCCTCGCACACAATCAGAAATCAACCTATCGGGCTTTCATCAACGAAATAAAGTGTGTCATCATGATCTAAAGAATGTTTCATGGCAGCTGGCAAAGTGTACACCACTTCCTCTTCTCCCGACTCTTAACGTCAACTTCCCTCCTTTTCAAGTCAATTAAGGCACCCGAGGTGCTCGAGGAATGGTCGGCCAAGAATTAGTGGTATCTCCACATCTTCATCTATGTCCATGATGACAAAGTCCACCGGAAAAAAACAAATTTATCCACTCGCACAATCACATCTTCGACAATCCCACGAGGTTTTCTTGTTGATCGATCTGCCAACTGTAAGGTCATCCTCGTGGGCCTTAATTCATCCAAAGCCAAGTTTCAAATACATGGTGTAGGGCATGACGTTTATGCTAGCCCCCGAGTCCGCTAGAGCATTTCTCTTGGACTCCACCTTCAAGCATGCATGGAATAATGAAAGCTCCCGGATCTTTCAACTTTTGTGGGAGCTTCTTTTCTAGAATAGCCAAGCAATTCCCCGTAAGTGCAATCGTGCCTTCTTCTTCCAACTTTCTCTTGTTCGTGAGGAGCTCCTTTTAGAAAACTTGGCATATTTTCGGCATTTGAGTCAACGCTTCAACTATCGGGATGTTCAAATGAAGTTGTTTGAAGATGTTGATGAATTTTCTGAAGTGAACATCCTCCTTGTCATGCTTCAATCTTGTTGGATAGGGGATTGGAGGCTTGTACTCAGATGATTTTGGTCGTCCTTGTTGTTGGAACTTGTCATTTATGCCCAGATTTTTGTCTTCACTGTTTTCTTCAACTAGCTTGGGGTCTTCCCCGGAGGCTACCCCACTTTTCTTGACACTTGGGTCAACTTCGACCCTTGTCTCCACTTGCCTCCCGCTTCTAAGAGCAATGACCTTTAAGTGCTCTCTTGGATTTGTCTTCCGTGTTACTTGGAAGACAACCTAGAGGATGTTCAGAATGTGCCTTCGTGAGTTCCCCCACTCGATGCTCAAGAGATTTCACAGAAGCTTGGAGGTTTCTTAAAATAGATCCTATTTCACTGAACTGCTCGGCGTGCTGAGTGAGTTGAGCATTCACCTTGCCAAATTGTGCATCCATGCTACTAGTTAGATTATTGAACCCTGCTCATTTGGTACTCGAGCATGAACTTGGCAAGGATCTCTTCGATGGAAAAACTTCCTCTCAAATGGCCGGTTGTTGAAGTTGAGATCCTTGAGATAGTGCACCTCTTTGTTGTTGTTGGCCTTGGTTCCATGAAAAAAATTTGGGTGGTTTCTTCCACCCCGGATTGTATGTTGAGCTATACGGGTTCCCTTTGATTTCGTTGCCCCCAATGTAGTCAACATTCTCAATGCAAGCAACAGAGGAGTCGGGCAATTGGACATTGGGCTGCATCATGCCCACCACCACAAGTATTACAATTCATCACTGATTCCGACCTCGAACCATCGCCCATAAGAAGATCAAGCTTTCGAGTCAACACATCAACCTTCGCGCCAAGGCATCATTGCTACTAACTTCATAAAAGCCCGAGCGGTCTTTTGTGTAGATCCTCTTGAGGCCCAATGTGATTCATTGCTTGCCATAGACTCAAGTAATTGCTCGGCCTCATCGGGATACTTGTTGCTAAGGGACCCACCCGCTGCGGCATCGATGAGTTGGCGAGTAGCATAATTCAGCCCATTGTAAATGATTTGTACTCGCATCCATGAGGCAAAACCATGATGGGGGCACCTTCTAAGGAGATCCTTGAATCTTTCATAAGCTTCAAACAATGTCTCGGACTCCCCTTGTTTAAAGGCTGAAATTTCTTGCCTCAACTTCGCCGCTTTGCTTGGCGGAAAGTATCTCCCAAGGAATTTCTCAACCATATCCTTCCATGTTTTAATAGATCCCGGAGATAATGATGTAAACCAACGATATGCCCCATCTCTCAAACTGAAGGGAAATTGCCTCAAACGGATAGCATCATCGGACACCCCATTAATCTTGAATGTAGAGCAAATTTGGAGGAACCGGGAAAGGTGGTCATGTGCATCTTCATTCGCGAGACCATTGAATTGAACCGAGTTCTGGACCATGCCGATTGTACTAGCTTTAATTTCAAAATTATTGGATGCCATGGACGGTGCTTGAACACTAAACTCATCACCCGTGAATTGGGGTCTTTCATATTCGGATAGAGTGCGACGCTCTTCGGCCATGATTGAAGACTCTTTATCCTCAATTTCAATGTTTTGTGTACCCGAACCTTCACCAACTTCTCTCAATCTCCGATGCAAAGTTCTTTCAATTTCACTATCCGGTGTAATCAATGTCGATGGATTTGAGCGTGTTATGCACAGTACCTTGTAAAACCAAGAAAGATGATAGAAAGTTAAGATCGAAGGAAAAGAAAAATAACGATAAAAAAAAAAATGAGTAAAGAATGAAATGGCTAGAGTAATAATCTAAAAGTTTCCTAGAATTCCTTAAAGGTCCCCGGCAACGGCGCCAAAAACTTGATCGCTTCCCCGCAAGTGTACGGGATCGCCAAGTAATACCTCATGCAAAGACAAGAGGATCGTATTCCACGGGGCTAAGGATCTCCTATTACTCCTTCTCGAGCTATTATCTAGCCTAAGATCTTAAGTGATGGATTTACTCTACTAAATACAAATAAAACTAAACACAAGATTTGCTAGCAAATTAGAGAGAACAAGCAATAAGCAAGCAAGAGAATCAATGAAGTGCAGAGGCCTATGGATGTGGATCCCTTGAGGGGTTTTCATGCAACATGGATGATGATTTAAAGATGCAAGGGTAAATTGGACCATGAGATTCCAAGATTAGAACAACCCCAATTTCTCGGCGATTGAAACCTAATCCCATACTGAACATAGATAGGAATTTCTTCCAAATCTACATTCCTACGATTGCATTAAGTACAAGGAAATCTCGCTTAGGAATAAACCTACTCTTCTTCGGATTAAACCTACATGGAGGGCTACCAAACACCCGATTTCTGGGCGTGATGATACAAGTATCCCCTTCTAATCCATTCATGACCTAATACATGCGAGCAAGTCACATCTACATGCATCATTCATAAAAAGAGCTACGGATTTCTCCTTGGTGTAACACTTAGCATGAAAAACAATGGATTAGATCTCAAAAAAATACCCAAGCATAGAATTAACAAGTAATCATCCAAAAATACATGATAAAAACCCCCCAAGGTTCACCAACACCCGTGGCCTTGGGGGTCTAGTGTGTCATCATCTCATAACAAAGCATACAATCAAGCAAAAACATGAAACAAAGACATAGTATGACACTCCCTAGATGAAATGGTGAAGGATGAGGCGATAATATGCCGAATGACGCTTCCCCGCCAAAGGAATGCCGAATGACGCTCCTCTCGCCGCTGTTCTCCTTCCTTCAAGTCGTGATCGATCTCCCTTTGAATGATGTTGCCTTCTTGCCTTGAGAGCCTTGGACCTTGGGCTTGAATGATCTTCTAGCTTTTCTCGCCCTTCTTCTCCTCCCCAAGGTCGCCCAAAAATCTTCCCAAATGATCTCCCAAAAAGTCGGCCCAGCAAAAAGTCCTCTAATCAGCCCTAAAAGTGAGTATATATATCCCCCGAGGCATACGGGCCGTATAGGGGTCGTATGGGGGTCGATAGTACTCGTAAACCCTAGATTCGCGTTCCATACGGGTGCATACGGCTCCATACGGCCCCGTATACTCGGGTAGTATGGAAATCGGACGTAACACCAAATCAATCCGCTGCATAGCAGATACGGCCCTCATACTCGGGTAGTATGGGGGTAGTATGAAATTCTGCTTTTCTTCTCTTTTTGCCAAAATGATATCTTCTTGTTCTCCATGGCTTCCATATGCCCTACAAAGCAAATAATAGACGATTAAGTGCGAAACGGGCATCAAACCTCACAAAATACATGCAAAGTGCATACGATATATATATGAAAACACCTACATTTAGACACTTATCAGTTGGTTTTATACTGGAAGCAATAATCCTAGCAGGAGCAATGTCCGAGTACCCCACTGTTATCGATTGCTTTCCCTCTCACTTTATTGTGCCTCTCTTTCTTATTTTCTTTAGTTTGTTTGCTTCAATCTTTATCCACACAATCATTGTTCCATCTCTACTTAGTTAAGTAGCAATCTTAGTGTTTCTATTCCCTATTCGCTATGGATACGATACCCCACTCACCTGGGATTTATTACTTCGACAAATCCGTGCACTTGTGGGTCACACGCAAGGGGTGTTGTCAGGAAGCTTCATAATTCCATGTGTATGGAGGGTAGAGTTTAAGAAAATGCCCTAGCAGATCCAGGAGTCAGTATTAATGTTATTCCCTGCACTATGTTTTTAAAACTTGGTCTGGATGAACTTAGACCTACAAGGATGACTTTATAGTTGGTGGACCAATTGACAAAGAAGCCTTGTGGAATTGTGAAGGATGTGATTTTCGGGTTGACAAATTTGTATTTCCTATGGATTTTGTCATCATGGATATAGATGAAGATGTGGAGACACCGTTGATTCTTCGTTGGCCATTTCTCAGTACCTCTGGTCCCCTGATCGACCTTAAAGGAGAAAAATTAACTTTAAGGGTTGGAGAGGAAGAAGCATTATACACTTTACCGGTGCCATGAAACATTCATTAGACCATGATGACATGCTTTATTTAATTAATGAAACTGAACTTTTAATTTCTGATTGTGTCCAGGAGGTGCTGTCATTGAACCCATTGGATGAGTACTTGGGAGAGCAAGAAAATGAAGATCAAGAAGAACCTCACCCTCCTCTTCCAAGTCATAATTTAAAGGAACCAAAGGAGATGGTTATATGCACTAATGCAAAAGAAAAAGAGAAAAAAAGATTCGATGTTGAAAAAAATTTCGAGGGAGGTCCATGGAAGGAAGAAGAAAGGTATCACCCCTCCTCATCCAGCACCTCAAAGAAAGAAGGTACAATTTTTACCTCTCTTTACTCATGAAAAATGTGAAGTTCATTCATTGATGTTATTAAATTTATCGGGAAGAAACAACAATTCAAAGATGACCTGGTGTAATTTCGCACTATTAAAACAACTAACACGACCAAATATGCTTGTAAACCACAAGTGCACGGGGGTCGAAGTAATAAATCTCAGGTGAGTGGGTATCATATTGACAAGGTCCCCTTGCGTATATCCCGCAAGTGCACGTGTTTGTCGAAGTAATAATCCCGAGTAAGCGGGGTCGAATACACAGGGAGTAGGGAGTAAAGACACTTAATTCGATTCTTAGCTATGTGGAGTATCAACAATGATAAGTGTGATAATGATACAATTCTCAACAATTAAAAGCAACAAGTAAGAGAGCAAAAGTAAGGAGGAGGTAAGGCAATCAATAAAGATGGGGTACTCGGATGATGCTTCACCTAGGATAATCGCTTCAAGTGCAAGAACTCTCTATTATGCTTCCTAATCAATGCAATGGTGAGTCGTGAAAATCCTTACATACATAGTCCCAAATCTAAGGTCAACTATGCCTAACTCTATTCATGTCCCGTAGGAGAGATTAAATAACCTCTCAACCTCGCACTCGAATAAAGTTGCAATGAGCTCTAGGGATTCCAAGTGATAAATCGCTTCCTAATTATAGACCTAACCCTTTGGTCCAGGCGGAAGGTCCCGAGCCACAATTAAGCCCTAGATACTAAGATCACATCAACGCTTCACTCTGTTGCACGCGCAACTAAGCCCCAGCGGAAGTTCATCCCTTAGACCATTCAGTCTATTATGGCCGTAAAGAACTCGAGGAACGGAGGTAGAATCTATCACACCGGAGGGGAAAGGGGACGCTCCTGTACCTCTCGAGTCACCCTCTCAACCCTCTCCAACCTAGCTTTGTCTAACGCTCGTGGTGTGTCACTCACTCACAAGGTTACCAACAAGAACTCTCAACCCTAGTGTCACTCTAGGGGAAATGTTCATACAATCAAGCATTCAAGGTTGGAACTCACAATAAACATCAATTTATTGAAAGCATAATAAAGAAGTTCAATAAACGAATACATCCTAGGGTTCACAATCACCCAAGTACCCACTAGAGGTTTAGCTCTCCATGGAGCTAAGTACAATCAAAGAAATTGAATGTAAAAGCAATAAATCCATAAAGAAACCCCCTCGATGGTCATGTCGATGGTCTTGTGTAGAGTCCTCTACTCGTCGCAAGGGATCCTTTGTCCGGCCTAGGATACACCTCGCCGGATCGATGCCGACGAAAGCTCTCCCAATAACCTTCTTCCAAACGACGCGCGATGTCGGAGCCGTAGAACCACTCCAAAACCCTAGCCAATACCCCTCAAAACCCTAGCCGAAGCCCTCTCACAAGTTGGGGAAAAGATGGAGAAAAGAATACCAAAATCGGGGCTGAATCGGCTTTAAATAGGGCTAGAATCGGACAACTCCACGGGCGTGGACGCTACACGCGCCCGTGGGGAATTTCCACACGGGTGTGGATAATTTTCACATGCCCGTGTGGATTCTCTGTTTCTCTGATTTCTCGGCGGTCGTGAGCGAGTGCTCGCTACGACCTTCGACCTGAATAACTTCCCAATTCCATAATTTCATCGGGGTAACACAAACGGGCACACGTTCACATCGTGAATCACTTGCTTCTTCAATGATATATATGTTGGTGGAGCTCTTGTTGTTATATGCATAAGACGGAATGCTCGAGTGTGACTGCCTTTGTGCCCCTCCAAATGGATGTGTGACAAGTACCCCTTCCTTATATCCTTGCAAGAAAAAGTAAAACATGACAAAAGAAAAGAAATGAGAATGATGGAAGAATAAGAAAATGTGAAATTTTTTTTTTTTTAAAAAAAACAAATAAGAACGGTGATAGAGAAGAGATGTGAAATAGAATGAAGGGTAAATAGCTAAGAAAACAAAGTGCAAAGTATCTCTAAACGCCTACTTCCCGGCAACGGCGCCAAAAACTTGACAAGTACCCCTTGCTTATATCTCGCAAGTGCACGGGTTTGTCGAAGTAATAATCCCGGGTGAGCGGAGTTGAATCCACAGGGAGTAGGGAGTAAAGACACTTAATTCGATTCTTAGCTATGTGGAGTATCAACAATGATTGGTGTGAAATTGACTCAATTCTCAATAATAAAAGAAACAAGTGAGAGAGCAAGAATAAAGAAAAGGGTAAGGCAATCGATAAAGATGGGGTACTCGGATGATGCTTCACCTAGGATAATCGCTTCAAGTGCAAGAACTCTCTATTATGCTTCCAAATCAATGCAATGGTGAGTCGTGGAAATCCTTACATACATAGTCCCAAATCTAAGGTCAACTATGCCTAACTCTATTCATGTCACGGAGGAGAGATTAAGTAACCCCCTCAACCTCGCACTCGAACAAAGTTGCAATGGGCTCTAGGGATTCTAAATGATAAATCACTTCCTAATTATAGACCTAACCCTTTGGTCCAGGCGGAAGGTCCCTAGCCATAATTAAGCCCTAGATACTAAGATCACATCAACGCTTCACTCCGTTGCACGCGCAACTAAGCCCCAGCGGAAGTTCATCCCTTAGACCATTCAGTCTATTATGGCCGCAAAGAACTCGAGGAACGAAGGTAGAATCTATCACACCGGAGGTGAAAGGGGACGCTCCTGTACCTCTCGAGTCACCCTCTCAACCCTCTCCAACCTAGCTTTGTCTAACGCTCGTGGTGTGTCACTCACTCACAAGGTTACCAACAAGAACTCTCAACCCTAGTGTCACTCTAGGGGAAATGTTCATACAATCAAGCATTCAAGGTTGGAACTCACAATAAACATCAATTTATTGAAAGCATAATAAAGAAGTTCAATGAAACGAATACATCTAGGGTTTACAATCACCCAAGTACCCACTAGGGGTTTAGCTCTCCATGGAGCTAAGTACAATCAAAGAAATTGAATGTAAAAGCAATGAATCCATAAAGAAACCCCCTCGATGGTCGTGTCGATGGTCTTGTTTAAGGTCCTCTACTCGTCTTCCAAGGATTCTTTCATCCGGTATAGGATACGCCTCGATCGAAGCTCCCCTACCAACCTTCTTCCTAATGGAATCACGATGTCGGAGCCGTAGAACCTCTCCAAAACCTTGGTCAATACCCCTCAAAACCCTCTCGCAAGTTGTGGAAAAGATGGAGAAAAGAATGCTGAAATCGGGGCTGAAATCGGCTATAAATAGGGATTGAATCGGGCTACTACCTGAGCGTGTATGGTACACGCGCCCATGTGGAATTTCCACACTGTCGTGGATAATTTCCTCACGCCCATGTATATTCTCTGTTTCTGAGATTTTCGGCCGGCTGTACTATGCCAAGAATCCTCCCGAATCCACTTTTCATCGAGGTAACATAAACGGGCACACGTTTATGCCGTGGATCGCTTTGCTTCTTCAATGACGGATAAGATGATGGAGATCTTGTTCTATGTGCATAAGTTGGAATGCTTGAGTGTGACTGCCCTTGTGCCCCACCAAATGGTTGTGTAAACTCAAATACGGGGAGGTTGGCACACCCTCTAGCATCTCGCACCCGACTTATATCTTCGTGTTTGAACTTTAGCAAGATTTCGTCCAAAATCGGTGCATTGTGATCCACATTGGCTTCTTTCCTTCATAATTGGTTTCACAACCCTACTTGCACGAAAGTAACATAAAAACACACATATTAGTGTAAAAACCCGAGGAAAGTAATGCTCAACATAAGGAAATAATGCTTCGCATTCATATCGCACAAGCACTTATCAAACTCCCCCACACTTAAGCTTTTGCTTGTCCTCAAGCAAAAATTAAAATGTCATGCGCATGGATGAAGGAAATATTGGAAGTTCTTGGCCTTAGGTTCACCAAAGCATACAAAGAGAGCATTCTACAAGAAAGGGAAATTTCAACACTAAATACGAAAAATCAATGCTCTAGCTAAAAACTTGAATAAAAAAGGACAACAAACCCGAAATCGTGTAAGTGTGTGAACTCACTCAAGTCAACCCAAAGTATACTCCTCAAAGCTCTAAGTATAAGGGACTTATTTATCTACAACAAGAAAACAACAAACATTTCAAAAATGGTAGTAGCTTCACACATCCTTTAAGATAGCCCTTTCCCAAGCGGCCGCTAAGGTGGCTTTCACACTTTCGAGGTGGTAGCTCTTTCTACAGGGGTGGTAGCTTTCACTCATCCCATGAGATAGCTCTTTCTCTCATTAGGGCATAACTAGTAGCCGACTTATGAGAGTAGCTTCATACTTCATAGGTGGTAGCTCTTTCCACCCAACAAGCACAATAAAAACTATTTTTGTTTCTTTTTCTTTGCATTGTCCTCGAATTTGCACAAGAAACAACTATAACTAGTCCCTTTAACATCAAACTTGAGTTTCCAATAGAGTTTAAAGAGTGAGTAGTGTAACAAGTATAAATCGGGTAAAAATTCCTAGAAATTCAAGCAAGAACTAGAGCATGAAAACATTCAATGTTAGAAATTCTCCTAAACTCAAGAATACAATGCTTGCAACTAAGGTGAACCGCCATTGGCTATGTGAGCATATAACAATCAAGAACAATAGAAAAGATGTGTGCACTATGAAACTCCCCCCCACACTTAAGTTGTACATTGTCCTCAATGTACACATGCAAGCCCACTCATAATGTATATCAATGAAGAATATATGAGGGGGAATCAATCAAAACAATACTCCCCTGACTCCTAGTGTTGCGTTTGATGGAGCTAAGTCCTTGGGCGTAATGTTCCGACGGGTTGTGAAGCTCACACGGGCAAGTGCCGAAGCAACTTGGCCGTGCCCATGACAAAGTCTCAATTCCCATGATGACAAGACCATCTACACGCATACACGAGGGGGTTCAGTGAAGCTCAATAAAACAAAAACAACTCGAGTATACAAAAGATATAGCAATGAATACAACTTGAGACAACAAAATGAAACTAAACTCAGAAGGAAAATCCTTTCTGAGTATACAAATCCAAAATAAAATGCAGAAAATAAAATGCGAAAAATAAGAACAAAGAAGGTAAAGACGCTTCAAGTGTTGGTGACAATAACTAGTACATCTATTTCTGTTGCTGGTGAAGATGACGCTGG
Source organism: Dioscorea cayenensis subsp. rotundata (assembly GCF_009730915.1). NCBI lineage: Eukaryota > Viridiplantae > Streptophyta > Magnoliopsida > Dioscoreales > Dioscoreaceae > Dioscorea > Dioscorea cayenensis. The sequence continues at coordinate 17,708,930 of NC_052478.1, forward strand.
TGCTGCAAAATAAATGAAGATTGGCAAAGAAAAGAGAAAGAGAAGCTTACCGACAAAATGATAATGAAAGACTAGAAAACGGCCGGAAAACTCAAATAACAACCCTCTAAAATGACGGTGAGAGGTCAGAAGAGAGCAAGGATATGTTCTCAAAATGTATGAGGGTGAAAAGATGAAGAAACCCGAAAAGATTTTAAAGAAAACATGCGGTTCTAGCATATCTGAAAATCCACACGGGCGTGTGGAAATTACCCACGCCCGTGTGCCCGACCCACAGGGGCAGACGCACGCCCCTGTGGACTCTCCATGCAATCGAGAAAATTCTCTAAGACCCACGCCCATGCAAAAGTTCCACATGGGCGTCGACATTCACAGGCCCAACTCACAGGGGCAAACGCACGCCCCTGTGTCTTCTCGGGATGGAGTGATCCTCTGCAGAGATTCGCACGGGCGTGCGAAAATTACCCACGCCCGTGTGTGGTTCACAAGGTCGCCCATAGGGGCGAGTCCACGCCCCTGTGTGCTCTCGGGATAAACCGCCCAACTCTGCAGGAAGTCACACGCCCGTGCAGAAATTACCCACGGGCGTGTGATAATCGCATGGTCGTTCACAGGGGCAGCCGCACGCCCCTGTGCCTTCTCTGGATGAGCTCGCAGTGCAAATCCACGGGCGTGTGGAAATTCCACACGCCCGTGTGTTTTCTCTGGATGCCTTAGAAAATTCTGCAGGCTCTGCAAAAAAAATTTTTAACATGTTTACACACTCAGAGCCTACCCTAATATGTAAGTTTTACCAGTGAAAAACATGAGAAATAGCTCAAACGACCAAAACTTCACCAAAACACATGAAAGCACAAGATAACACCAACGGTCCACAAGAAAAGCATAGCAATGGCATATAAGAATCAAAACACCAACACTCAAGCTCTTATTCATGCAACACTAAACTAAAAGCTAGGAACACAGTAATTGCTTGGGTTGCCTCCCAAGAAGCGCTTGTTTTACGTCACTTAGCTTGACGTACCTCTTCCTTACCTTACGGGGGCTTGAAAAGAGTGTGTTCCTCCCGACTAGATATTGCATAGCTACTTCCTTTAAACCAAAAATCTAATTGCCGGGGTGGAATATTTGTTGGAGAGTCCAACCATCTTACCTTTGGCCTCCAAGGAAACAATTTGGGTTGGGAATTGTCCAAGCTTAGCATAGGTGGGTCATTGGATGGTTTCAATCTCCTACCCACATCTTCTCCCAAGCCCAAAATCTCTTTCTTGCAATTTATGAATTGATCAATCCCAAAGAGAGATGTGTGTTCCATTACCTTAGTAGTTGCTTCTTCTTCAATTTCAACTTGAAAACAATCCATCTTCGCCAACTCTCCTTGCATCATTTCTTGCTCACAAACATACTGTCCACTCAAACAATCATCATATTGAGTGAACGGTTCTTCTTGTATCCTCTCAATCTCGACAAAATCATACTCGTTCTGCCCCACTTCTTCATTGTCATTGACTACCACATCTTCTCTATAAGGAACTTGACTTGCTTGCTCAAATAATTGTTGTTCCCTGGAGAGTGTGTCAAGTATCCCTCCTAGTTGATGCTCAAGGTTTTAATAGGAGGCTTCATGACATCTTCGTGTGGTCTCCATATTTTGGACGCAGACATCGGATGCTTCAATAAAGTTAGCTAATACTCTTTGTAACTGAAATGCATCCTCTCCAAGTATCTCACCCATTTGACATTCCTCTTGAGGTGCCTCCCAATGTTGTTCACCATTATCCCATAATACATTTGGGTGGCCCACTTCAGTTGGATGATATACGTTGTAACATGGAATGTTTTGTTGTGGTGAAGTAACAATTCTATCAACTTTTTTACTGAGAGCTTCGACCTGCAAATATAGAGCAACGACTAGATCAATCATCATTTAAAATCCTTGCAAGAAAAAGTAAAACATGACAAAAGAAAAGAAATGAGAATGATGGAAGAACAAGAAAATGTGAAATTTTTTTTAAAAAACAAATAAGAACGGTGATAGAGAAGAGATGTGAAAACAAATAAAGGGTAAATAGCTAAGAAAACAAAGTGCAAAGTATCTCTAAATGGCTACTTCCCGGCAATGGCGCCAAAAACTTGACAAGTACCCCTTGCTTATATCCCGCAAGTGCACGGGTTTGTCGAAGTAATAATCTCGGGTGAGCGGGGTCGAATCCATAGGGAGTAGGGAGTAAAGACACTTAATTCGATTCTTAGCTATGTGGAGTATCAACAATGATTGGTGTGAAATTGATTCAATTCTCAATAATAAAAGAAACAAGTGAGAGAGCAAGAATAAAGAAAAGGGTAAGGCAATCGATAAAGATGGGGTACTCGGATGATGCTTCACCTAGGATAATCGCTTCAAGTGCAAGAACTCTCTATTATGCTTCCTAATCAATGAAATGGTGAGTCGTGGAAATCCTTACATACATAGTCCCAAATCTAAGGTCAACTATGACTAACTCTATTCATGTCCCGGAGGAGAGATTAAGTAACCCCCTCAACCTCGCACTCAAACAAAGTTGCAATGGGCTCTAGGGATTCCAAGTGATAAATCACTTCCTAATTATAGACCTAACCCTTTGGTCCAGGCGGAAGGTCCCTAGCCACAATTAAGCCCTAGATACTAAGATCCCCTCAACGCTTCACTCCATTGCACGCGCAACTAGGCCCCAGCGGAGGTTCATCCCTTAGACCATTCACTCTATTATGGTCGCAAAGAACTCAAGGAACGGAGGTAGAATCTATCACGTCGGAGGGGAAAGGGGACGCTCTTGTACCTCTCGACTCACCCTCTCAACCTTCTCCAACCTAGCTTTGTCTAACGCTCGTGGTGTGTCACTTACTCACAAGGTTACCAACAAGAACTCTCAACCCTAGTGTCACTCTAGGGGAAATGTTCATACAATCAAGCATTCAAGTTTGGAACTCACAATAAAAATCAATTTATTGAAAGCATAATAAAGAAGTTCAATGAAACGAATACATCCTAGGGTTCACAATCACCCAAGTACCCACTAGGGGTTTAGCTCTCCATGGAGCTAAGTACAATCAAAGAAATCGAATGTAAAAGCAATAAATCCATAAAGAAACCTCCTCGATGGTCGTGTCGATGGTCTTATGGAAAGTCCTCTACTCGTCGTCCAAGGATTCCTTCATCCTGTATAGGATACGCCTCGATCGAAGCTCCCCTACCAACCTTCTTCCTAATGGAATCACAATGTCAGAGCCGTAGAACCTCTCCAAAACCTTGGCCAATACCCCTCGAAACCCTCTTGCAAGTTGGGGAAAAGATGGAGAAAAGAATGCTAAAATCGGGGCTGAAATCGGCTTTAAATAGGGCTGGAATCGGGCGACTACATGGGCGTGTACGGTATACGCGCCCATGCCGAATTTCCACACGCCCGTATGGATTCTCTGTTTCTGAGATTTTCGGCCGGCTGTACTATGCCAAGAATCCTCCCGAATCCACTTTTCATCTAGGTAACATAAACGGGCACACGTTTATGCCGTGGATCGCTTTGCTTCTTCAATGACGGATAAGATGATGGAGATCTTGTTCTATGTGCATAAGTCGGAATGTTTGAGTGTGACTGCCCTTGTGCCCCTCCAAATGGTAGTGTAAACTCAAATACAGGGAGGTTGGCATACCCTCTAGCATCTCGCACCCGACTTATATCTTCGCGTTTGAACTTTAGCAAGATTTCGTCCAAAATCAGTGCATTGTGATCCACATTGGCTTCTTTCCTTCATAATTGGTTTCAAAATCCTACATGCACGAAAGTAACATAAAAACACACATATTAGTGTAAAAACCTGAGGAAAGTAATGCTCAACATAAGGAAATAATGCTTCGCATTCATATCGCACAAGCACTTATCAATGTGCTCACTCGAATGCGAGGAGGTTGGCACACACTCTAGCATCTCACACCTGTCCTATGTCTTCGCGTTTGAACCTTAGCAAGATCTCCTCCAAAATAGGTGCATTATGATCCACATTGGCCTATTTCCTTCATACTCGGCTTCACAACCATACCTGCATAAAAGTAACATAAAAACACACATATTAATGTAAAAACCAGAGAAAAGCAATGCTCAACATAAGGAATGAATGCTTCGCATTCATATCGCACAAGCACTTATCACATATCCATAGGAAATAGTGTATAGAAACACGACAATTACTATCTAACTATGATGATAATAAATCGATGGTATGATGAATGAGATTTATATAAAGACTAACAAAAGAAATAAGAACGAGAGGCACAATAAAATTGAGAGGTAAGGCAATTGATAGAAGTGGGGTACTTAGACAATGCTCCCCCTAGGATTAATATTTCAAGTGGAAGACTAACTATTATACTTCCTAATCAATGCTCAATGAGACATGAAAATCCTTAAGCACACAGTCCCAAATCTGAGGACAACCGTGACTAACTCTACACTATGTCCCGGAGGAGAAATTGCTCAGTCTCAACATCTCACACTGTTTAAAGTTGCATGGAGTTCTAGGGAATCCAAGTGATAAACCCTCTTCCTATGTATAGACCTAACCCTTTGGTCCAGGTGAAAGGCCCCTAGCCACAATTAAGCCCCAGATACTAAAGTCACTTCAAAGCTTCACTCTGTTGCTCACGCAACTAAGCCCAGCGTAGTTCATCCTTTAGCACTTCACTCTATTGTGACAGCAAAGAAATCAAGGAAATGAAGGTAGGATAAATCACACTGGAGGGGAAAGGGGACGCTCCGCTACCCCTCAACTCACCCTCTCAACCCTCTCCAATCTAGCATTGTCTAACCCTCATGGTATATCACTCATCCACAAAGGCTACCAAAATGGACTCTCAACCCTAGTGTCACTCTAAGGGAGAAATAATTCATTCAACAAGCATTCAAGATTGAATCTCAATTAAAGACATCAATTAAGGAAAGTATAATAAAAGATCAATGAAACAATAACATCCTAGGGTTTACAAAATCCAAGTACCCACTAGGGGGTTTCACTCTCCATGGAGCACAATACAATCAATAATGAAATCAAAAGTAAAAAACAAGTGTTCCATAATAAAACTCCTTCGGTATTCATGTTGATGGTCTTTTGGAGTGGCCTCGTCCTCTCCAAAGGTCCCCTTATCAAGCCTAGGGCACACCTCGCCGAATCGGTACCGACGAAAACTCCCCCAATAATTATCTTCCAAGAGAATCACGGTGTCAAAGATAGAGAACCACTCTAAAAGCCTTGCCAAAACCCCTCTAAACCCTTGCCGCTAGCCTCTCAAAAGATGGAGAAAAGATGGGAAAAAGGATGCTGAAATCGGGCTGAATCGCGGGTTTAAAAGGGCTGGAATCGGGCATCCAGACGGGCGTGGGGAATTTCCACACGCCCATGTGGATTCTCTAGAAATCTCATTTTCAGCCGTCTGTGAACAGTACTATTACAGTAAATTTCTACAGTGTTTTGCTACAATATCCCCGAGAAAAACACTCTTGAATCCACTTTTCATCGAGGTAACATAAACGGGCACACGTTTATACCATAGATTGCGTCGCTTCTTCAATAAACGGGTTCGTTAGTGAAGATCTTGCTATCATTACACAAGTTAAGATAGGCAAATGTGACTGCCTTCGTGCTACTCCAACTCATTGTAATGGCTTGAATACTTGGAGGTTGGCACATATTCACGTATCTTAGAGCCCCACTTGTGTCTTCGCATTTGTTGCTTCCAAGATTAGACCAAATATTGCGTACACGATCTACTTTTGGTTTCTTTTCTTAAAACATAGCTTCACAACACTACATGCGCAAAAGAATAAAAATGCACATTTATTAGCGCTTAGACTTGATAAAAGTAATGCTCATTGTAAGGAAAGAACACTTTGCATTCTTAACACAAGCACTTATCAACCCCCATGAGGTAAGTGACAAGGTAAGTCCGGCTCGTGACGTTAAACAAGTGCTTCTTGGGAGGCAACCCAAGCACACACTTGTTTTGGTTATCATTTCATTCATTAGATTGAACTTTTAAGTCATTATTTCATGTTGGAGATGTTTTAGAAAACCTTATGGCCATGCCCATACCCTTGGAGAAGTGTTAAAAACCTTAAAATTAATCTCAGGGGGGCATACGGCCTTAATAAGGACCTCATTGAGGCCGTCAGCCCTATCTAGAGGAAAAGCCTTAGGACATACGGCCTAAATGAGGTCCTCATTGAGGCCGTCTGCCCTAAACTGAGAAATTAAGCAAGGGTATACGGCCTCAATGATGCCCTCATTGAGGCCATATGAAGTCAAGTTTTCCATGTGATTCTTGCCACCTTTTCTCTATCTTCAATATATTTCTTCTCTAACCGATTTTCTCTCTTCTTTCTTCATCAAACCATGGCCGAATATTGTCCTCTCTTCTTCTAATTCATCTCCTAACATCTTTGAGAAGTCGATCAAGTGGTTTTCTTCAAGCTTTACTCAAGTGTTCTCAAATTTTTGTTGGTAAGTACTCTAGCGACCTAATTTTATTTTCTTCATTTTTTCTTGTTTTCTTGGGATTGTTTGTGGAATTTTTCAAGCATTTAGCTTGTCTTGTGTGGTATGAACATCATGGTTGTGGATTATCTTGATTTTATGTACAAAAGTTTTGATTTTCATCATGTTGGGGAACTCTTGCAAGTTGAATAGTGTCCATATAGCGCCAATACGGCCGTATGGATTCTATTCACTTGAATTTTTCATTTGTCTAGCCATTTTCATGCCACATTTTGCATTCTTTTAGATTCCTTTAAGCCGTATAAGATTTATTCTTGATATAGGAATGTCGAACATCAAGATCTCGCCTCCAAACTGCCAAGAAATGATACTCACACCCTCAAAGAATCCCGTTTCTCTAGGATTCTTCATAAAGCAATATACAAAATTTTGAAGACCAAACCATTTGGCACCTTTCGTCATATTGAATGGAGTGTTTTAGGGGAACTTGGGTTTGATGAACAAGCGAAGAAATTATTATCTCATAATGGTTGGTGAATTTATTCTCAAGCGACGATCCTACCTTTCGCCAACTTACATTGGAGATGTTAAGCACCTTTGAAGCAAAGCAAGATGAGAAGAGTGTCATTACTCGAAGACAAGGTGCATTTATTTCCAAGATTTTGGAAAATCTCATGAAATGAATCACATGGAGTTTGCAAAATACTTGGGGATTTGTGATGACGAGTTCATTAGCATGTCTCTACTTAATCGACAGCACATTGGTTATCTGCCGTGCATGAGTTTGAGTCAGTATTGTACTTCCCTAACACCTAGTGATAACAAAAATATGCGGAAAGCTACTCATATGGTGAACCCCGTGCACAGATATGTTCATGATCTTATTATATGTTCTATTGGGAGTCGGAAGGACAGTGTAAGCATGGTTACATAGTCTGACTTATTCACCATGTATGGCATTCTTGAGCACCTTGTAGCAGAAGCATTCATTTATCAGGGCCAGTGTGTTTGTCTGGGAGACATCTTTGCAGGACCCTACATCACTAGGTTGATTCACGGTATGAACTTGTTGGGCCGCACTGGAGGTATGACTATGGTCGGGGATGTAGCACCTCTTGGAGCGCCTATCTTGCAGGCAATTGGGTTATTAGAGAAGAAAGATAGCATGTACAGACTTGCTTGACACCTGACCATGGGAAAATCCAGTCATCACGAACCAGGTGAGTTAGAGTCCGAGTCCGATGGGTCATCTACTCATGCTACTCCTAGTACTTCCTTTCCATCAGACTTCGACTCTCGATTCAAGGTTATGGAGGATGAAATTCATGCTATATGATAACTTCTTGAGTAGACATATTTTTCTATATGTTTTAGATGCATTGAGCATCTATTTTACCATGGTTTATGTCTCATATTGTGCATTTGGTGTTCTTTTCTACACTTAGGTTGTGAATGCCATGGAGAATTAAAAGGGACCAAAGATAGGCTATAAAGGCACAATGTTGGGAGTTTTTGTGCAATTCAAAGACCAAGACATGAGAAGAGTTCATGAATGTGAAGATGTGTGCCAACTTCGAAGGAGATTCTAGTCAATTCACTGGTCGTAAGGGCACAAAGGCAGTCACATCTTCATGTTCTTGCTCTTTATGAAGATTGCAAGATCTCTAGAAGATGAATCCATAAAGAACTGTAGTAAAGTACTGCAGTAATTTTGATGTAGCAGTACTGTAGTAAAATTACTGTTTAGGCACCCGTGTGGAATTTCCATGCACCCACGTGGAAATTACTATAGCCCACGCGGGCACATGGAAAATCCACATGGGTGCGTGGGGGCACGTGACAGGCATGGGTTTAGGCTTATAAATAGCCGTTTTGCCCTATTCTTTGACATATTTTGTGCAGCTCTTGAGGGGTGAGACAGCTAGGGTTTGAGAGGAGGTGTTTGCTGATTTGGATGGCGTTCTTTACCAACTTTGATAGTCTCCTTCGCCGTCATAGTATTTGGGAAGCCACCGGTGACCTAGCTTCGGAGAGGAGTCCTTCAAGATGTTGAACTACCCACCAAGGCCAATCTTCACGAATTTAAGGGGGTTTTCTCTATGGTTTTTGTTGCTTTTCACTGTATTCATTATTTTTTTGTTACTTGTCCAATGGAGGGCTAAACCCTAGTATGTACTTGGGCATGTGAACCATAGGATCTATTCTTTTGTATTGATTTGCTTTATGTTTCTAGTTAATCCGTGTTGATTTGAGTTTTAGCCTTGTGATTTCATTGCTTGAATGTGTTATTGATCTTTGTGATTGATCTACATTGCATGATTTATTACTTTGATGTGAGAGGTCTCTATTAGAGTTAGAACACCAAGGTTAAAAAGGGTTGAGAGGCTGAGTCATGAGATAGTGGAGCGTCCCCTTTTCATTCCGATTGAGTAACTCCTATCTCTGTATTCCCTAGACTCTATGCAACCATATTTGGTGTGAGGCATGAGATTGAGCGATTTCGCTGCTAGGACCTTGTAGGGGGTTAGGGATCCTTCGCTTGGAATTAGGGTTGAATCTATCTTTAGGAATCGGTTTCACTTTTAGGTATTCCTAGAGCTTATTGCAGTCATATGGGGTGTGAGGTGTTGAGATTGAGCGATTTCTCCATCTCGGTTGATCAATGAGATAGGTTCCATCTTGAGAAATCTTCAAGCCTCTGTGCAATCACTTGAGAATCAGGTGGGGCAACTTGCTAAAGAAAATTCTGAATGATCTTCTAGCAGTCTTTCAAGCAACACCGAAGAGAACCCAAGGGAACACTTGAAGGCCATTGCCCTTAGAAGTGGTAGACAGGTTGAGACAAGTGTCAAAGTTGACCCAAGTGTCAAGGAAACTAGGGTAGCTATTGAGGAAGACCCTAAATCAGTTGAAGAGGGCATTGAGAAGAGCACTGAAAGAGAAAACAATGAACTTCCACCAAGGGGATCATCAAAACCATCTAAGTACAATCCTCCTATCCCCTATCCAGCAAGATTGAAGAAAGACAAGGAAGATGTTCAATTCAGAAAAATCATCAACATCTTCAAACAACTCCACATAAACATCCCGATAGTAGAAGCTTTAACTCAAATGCCCAAATATGCAAAGTTTTCAAAAGACACTGCTTACAAACAAGAGGAAATTGGAAGAAGAGATCACAGTTGCACTTAAAGGGAATTGCTCGACCATTTTGGCGAAGAAGCTTCATAATTCCATGTGTATGGAGGGTGGAGTTCAAGAAAATGCCCTAGCAGACCCAGGAGCCACTATTAATGTTATGCCCTACAATATGCCCACAAGGATGACTTTATAGTTGGCGGACCGATCGACAAGGAAGCCTCATGGGATTGTGGAGGATGTGATTGTCGGGGTGGACAAATTTGTATTTCCAATGGATTTTGTCATCATAGATATTAACACACCCCTTGCGTGTGTCCCGTAAGTGCTCGGGGTTGTCAAAGTAATAAATCCCAGGTGAGTGGGTATCGTATCCATGGGGAATAGAAACATTAAGATTTCTACTTAACCAAGCGAAGATGAATCAATGATTGTGTTTAAAGATGTAATATAGAGAAAATAAAAGAAATAAGAAAGAGAGACACAAATAAGTGAGAGGAAAGGCAATCGATAAAAAGTGGGGTACTCGGACATTGCTTCCCCTAGGACTATTGCTTCAAGTGCAAGACCAACTATTATGTCTCCTAACTGATGCTTAATGAGCCATAGAAATCATAAAATACACTATCCCAAACCTAAGGTCAACCTTGACTAACTCTACACTATGTCCCGGTGGAGAAATCACTCAGTCTCAACAGCTCACACTGTACAAAGTTGCATGGAGTTCTAGGGATTCCAAGTGATAAACCCTATTCCTATGTGTAGATCCAACCCTTTGGTCCAGGCGAAAGACCCCTAGTCACAATTAAGCCCCAAATACTAAAGTTCACTTCAACGCTTCACTCTGTCGTTCGCACAACTAAGCCCTAGTGGAGTTCATCCATTAGCACTTCACTCTATTGTGACTGACAAGAACTCTAGGAATGGAGGTAGGATAAATCACATCAGAGGGAAAAGTGGATGCTCCAGTACCTCTCGACTCACCCTCTCGACCCTCTCTAATCTAGCATTGTCTAGTCCTCATGGTGTGTCACTCATCCACAAAATCTACCAAGATGGACTCTCAAATCTAGTGTCACTCTAAGGGAGAAATCATTCAACAAGCATTCAAGATTGGAACTCAATTAAAGACATCAATTAAGGAAAGCATAATAAAAGGTCAATGAAACAATAACATTCTAGGGCTTACAACAAGTCCAAGTACCCACTAGGGGGTTTAGCTCTCCATGGAGCAAGATACCATCAATAATGAAATCGAAAGTAGAAAGATGTAATCTATAGGAAAATCCCCTCGGTATTAGTGTTGATGGTGTTGTGGAGTAGCCTTATCCTCTTCAAAGGTCCCCTTGTCAAGCCTAGGGCACACCTTGCCGGATCGGTGCCGACGAAAGCTCCTCCAATAATTATCTTCCAAGAGAAATGCGGTGTCAAAGCCATAGAACCACAACAAAAGCCTTGCCAAAGCCTATCTAAACCCTAGTCGCCTGCCTCTCAAAAGTTGGAGAAAAGATGGGAGAAAGGATGAAAGATGCTCTCAAAATCCGGTTAAATCACGACTTAAATAAGGCTGGAATCGGGCATCCATACGGGCCTTTGGATGTTCCATAAGGGCCTGTGGAATTTCAACATGCCCATGTGGATTCTTTGTAATTCTAATTTTCGATTTTATGTGAACAGTAACTACTACAATACATTGCTACAAACCAGGCACCCGTCTGTGCCGTAGATTGCGTCGCTTCTTCATTGGTGAAGATCTTTCTATCATTGTACAAGTTGGAATACGCAAACATGACTGCCTTCATGCCCATCTAAATCATTGTAATTGCTTGAATACATGGAGGTTGGCACACATTCACGTATCTTTGAACCCAACTTGTGTCTTCACGTTTGTTCCTTCCAAGGTTTCACCAAATAGTGCATTCACGATCTACTTTGGCTTCCTTCATTCATACTTAGCTTCACAACCCTACATGCACAAAAGAACACAAATATACATGTATTAGCGCTAAAATCTGATAAAAGTAATGCTCATCGTAAGGAAAGAATACTTCACATTCTTAACACACAAGCACTTATCAAACTCCCCCGCTCTTAAGCTTTTGCTTGTCCTCAAGCAAAGAAATTATACATTAAAGCATAGAAGAATGAGATATTGAAAGTGCTCAGCCTTAGGTTCACCAAAGCATGCAAGGAAATCATTCTATGAGTAAGGGCAAGTTCAACACTAAATATGAAGAATTAATGCTTTAGCTAAAAACTCGAATAAAAAATGATAACAAACCCAAAATCATGTAAGTGTGTGAACTCACCCAAATCAACCTAATGCATACAACTCAAAGTTCTAAGTATAAGAGACTTATTTATGTACAAGAAGAAAGATAAGGAATGGTAGTAGTTTCACACATCCTCTAAGGTAGCCTTTCCAAAGCGGCAGCTAAGGTGCCTTTCACGCTTTCGAGGAGGCAGCTCTTTCTACTGGGATAGTAGCTTTCACTCATCTCATGAGATAGCTCTTTCTCTCATTAGGGCATAACTAGTATCCGACTTATGAGAGTAGCTTCATACTTCATAGGCGGTAGCTCTTTCCATCCCCAATGCACAACCAAACAAGTATAAACTATTTCTCTTTTTCCAATTTTTATGTTTTTTTTTTAAAATAGCACAAGAAACAAAACTAATTAGTCCCTTAAACAATGAACTTGAATTTCCAAAAGAGTTTCATGAGCGAGAGATACAACAAATGTCAATGGGGCAAAAATTTCTAAAACTTCAAGTAGAAACTAGAGCATGAGAACATTCAATGTTAAAAATTCCCCTAAACTTAAGAATACAATCATTGCAACTAAGGCGAGCCGCCATTGGCTTTGTGAGCATGTGTATCAATCAAAACTTATGTAAAAGACATGTACAATGTGAACTCAACCCCCCTCCCCCCCCAACACTTAAGATGTACATTGTCCTCAATGTACACATGCAAGCACGATAGAAAGTATTACAATCAAGCAAATATGTGGGAATGGCAACTGAAACAATACACCCCTGACTCCTAGTGATGCGATTGATGGAGCTAAATCTTTTGGAGTGAAATTCCAACGGGTTGTGAAGCACACACAACCATATGTAAAACACCTTGGCCACGCCCATGACTAGTTCTCAATTCCCATACTCACAAGACCATCTGCATGCATACACAAGGGGATTCAGTGAAGCCCAATAAACAAAAATAAAATAAACTTGAGTATACAAAAGATAAAGCAATGACATACAACTCGAGACAAAAACAAAAATAAAAGATAAACTCAAAAGGAGGATACTTTTTGAGTACACAAGTCCAAAATAAAATACAAAAATGGACTAAGAAAATGTAAAAACAAAGGAAAGAAAAGACGCATCAAGCGTCGATGTCTAGCTGCGGCTCCTCTACTACTGCTATTAGTGAAGATGCTGAAATTGGTGGATCGACTGGTGCTGGTAAAACCTGAGGAGTCCTGGGTCTCATGATGAAAGGGTAAGGCGATGTTTTTCTCTAATAATTGCTGAAAGTGTTGAGACACGCAATCACCTCTATGTGCTATGCAGCCTATGTGGCATAAACCTCAGTGATCTCTGTCAGTAACACATCCATAGCACTCTCAAGCCTCTCAAATCGATCATTGGCTTGAGATGGTAAAAACATGCACAGCGGAGGTGGCTCCTGTGCTGTAGGGGTGCCTCGGTCTTCGCATGCTCTGGCTGAGGATCGAGAGCCGGCTGAGACCCCTCAGCTACCTCACCTCCACCCTTGGCTATTTCTCGGGCAGGTATAATCAAAGTATACCCTCTAGGTCTGTGTTTGTGCACTAACCTCATTAGTCTCATCGTGTCTAGGATGAGAAGAGAGGGAATGATCGTCTCCTCAGCCCCGTGGATGGCGTCTAATAGACCCATACCCATGACAAGTCTAGTGATGTAAGGACCAGAGAAAAGTACTCATACTCTCGCATACTGGCTCTGGTGCCTCAAGTAGTCTGCCACTATGTGCCCCAGATGAATCGGCTCGCTCTGGAACATGGAAAAAAAGTAAAGTAACCCCCGGTGGCTCAAACAGCTGTGTATGTATCTATAACTCGGGCGGGATAGGCATGTGGCCTTAGGCATGCCCGGCTCATACTGCACTTGTCCACATAAAAATCTGTATGCTCACTGTGGGGTCAGTACGCTGGGATAGTCCATAGGCAAACGGCCATACTCCTCTATATCTGTGTAATCCTTGTCATACATGCCTAGACAAACTGAGAACTGTGAGACACTCATGCTAAAGTGCTGTCTGAGAGCTCTAAATTGTATAACATTGACACTGTCGAATCTGGAGTATGATCTGTCAAACTCAAAAGATGAGAGCATCTCCAAGGTAAGCTGACGAATAGCTGGCTCTCGAATTGACAATAAATGTCTCCAACTACACACAGATAACAACTCCTCAACCTCATTCGCCATGCCTCCTATTTACTGAACTTCCCTTAGAGCGCTCACATCCAGGAATCTAGTCTAACCGAACCTAAGTCTCACAATCGCTCAAATCGAGCCTGGTCTTCATAAATTGCAAACTCTATGTGCTCTGTCTCAGGGGAATGCTCTCTGGGACGTTTGTTGGCCGCAATCTTTGTCCTGGGTGCCATATCTCCAAGAATTAAAAAAAACGATCATATTGGATCACATGATTAATGCTGCATAAATCCACATGGTCGTGTGGAAATTCCACATGCCCGTGTGGATTCACGAGACATGAAAATTGCACGGCCATATGCTAAAAATAATCAACACAACTCAAAATCATTTCTAAACTCCTTCTAAGCATGCACAAACCATATAAACATAGAAATGAAGCAACATTTACCCTTTTAAATGATTAAAATCAAGTATAGCAAAGAAGAGAGATAGTAGAAGTTTACCGACAAGATGAAGATAAAAACTTTCAGAATTGGCCAGAAAATTGAGTAAGACACATCTAAATCAATGGTGTTAAGTCAGGAGAGTAATGAAGAGTGTTCTCTATGTGAGTGTGAGTATTAGAATGAAGAAAACCGACAAGATTTTAAAGGAAACCCTTGGCTTTTGCGTTTCTGTACATTCACATGAGCGTGTGGAAATTACCCACTGATAAGTGCTTGTGTGATATGAATGCAAAGCATTCTTTCCTTATGTTGAGCATTAATTTTCTTGGATTTTTACACTAATATGTGTGTTTTATGTTACTTTTATGCAGGTAGGGTTGTGAGGCCGAGTATGAAGGAAAGAAGCCAATGTGGATCATAATGCACCGATTTTGGAGGAAATCTTGCTAAGGTTCAAACGCAAAGACATAGGTCGGGTGTGAGATGCTAAAGTGTGTGCCAACCTCCTCGTATTTGAGTTAGCACAACTATTTGGAGGGGCACAAGGGCAGTCACACTCAAGCATTCCAACTTATGCACATAGAACAAGATTTCCACCAACTTGTCCGTCATTAAAGAAGCAAAGCGATCCACGACGTGAACGTGTGCCCGTTTATGTCACCTCGATGAAAGTATGGACTCGGGAAGTATTTTAGGCCAGGTACTGTAGCAAAACACCATAGTGAAAAATACTATAGCAGCACTGTTCACAGCCGCCCGAGAAAACGGGAATTCAGAGAATCCACACGGGCATGTGGAAATTCCACATGGGCGTGTGTAAAATCTACAGGCCCGTGTGGTCGCCTGATTCTAGCCCTATTTAAAGCCGATTCAGCCCCGATTTCAGCATTCTTTTCTCCATCTTTTCCCCAACTTGAGAGAGGGTTTCGGCTAGGGTTTTGAGAGGTATTGGCTAAGGTTTTGGAGAGGTTCTATGGCTCCAACATCATCAGTCCTTAGGAAGAAGGTTGGTAGGGGAGCTTCCGTCGAGGCGTATCCTATACCGGATGAGTGAATCCTTGGACAACGAGTAGAGGACTTTCCACAAGACCATCGACACATCTATCGATGGGGATTCTCTATCGATTCATTGCTTTTACATTCTATTTCTTTGATTGTACTTGGCTCCATGGAGAGCTAACCCCTAGTCGGTACTTGGGTATTTGTGAACCCTAGGATGTATTTGTTTCATTGAATCTATTTATTATGCTTTCAATTAATTGATGTTTGTTGTGAGTTCCAACCTTGAATGCTTGATTGTATCAACATTTCCCCTAGAGTGACACTAGGGTTGAGAGTTCTTGTTGGTAACCTTGTGAGTGAGTGACACACCACGAGCGTTAGACAAAGCTAGGTTAGAGAGGGTTGAGAGGGTGAGTCGAGAGGTACAGGAGTGTCCCCTTTTCCCTCCGACGTGATAGATTCTACCTCCGTTCTTTGAGTTCTTTGCGGCCATAATAGAGTGAATAGTCTAAGGGATGACCCTCCGCTGGGGCTTAGTTGCGCGTGCAACGAAGTGAAGCGTTGAGGTAATCTTAGTATCTAGGGCTTAATTGTGGTTAGGGACCTTTCACCTGGACCAAAGGGTTAGGTCTATAATTAGGAAGAGATTTATCACTTGGAATCCCTAGAGCTCATTGCAACTCTATTTGAGTGCGAGGTTGAGAGCTTATCTAATTTCTCCTCCGAGACATGTATAGAGTTAGGCATAGTTGACCTTAGTTTTGGGACTATGTATTTAAGGATTTCCACGACTCACCATTGCATCGATTAGGAAGCATAATAGAGGGTTCTTGCACTTGCAACGATTGTCCTAGGCAGAGTATTATCCGAGTACCCCTTTTTTATCGATTGCCTTACCTCCTCCTTTACTCGTGCTTTCTTACTCATTGTTTTCTTTTACTTTTGAGAATTGAATCATTGTTCACTTATCACTACTGATCTTTTATATAGCTAAGAAGCGGATTAAGTGTTTTTATTCCCTACTCCCTGTCGATTCGATACCCGCTCATCCGGGATTATTACTTCGACAAACCCGTACACTTGCGTGATATAAGCAAGGGGACCTTGTCACCCACACCTGTGTCACTCCACAGGAGAGACCCACAGGAGCAGACGCATTCCGCAGTGTACTCTCGGGAAAACAACTCAATTCTTCTGAACACACCCACACGGGCGTGTGGAAATTCCCCACGCCCGTGTCCCTGAGCCACAGGGGCAGACGCACACCCTTGTGGCTTCTCTGTCCAACCTGAGAAATTCTTTTAAGTGTTTCACATGCCCATGAGGAAATTCCCCACGGGCGAGGACATTCACAGGGCCAGTTCATAGGGGCACCCACATGCCCTTGTGTATTCTCGGGATGGAGGAGAGCTCTTCTCTAGAGATCCACACGAGTGTGTGGAAATTATCAACACCCTTGTGGTTATCATAGGGTCTTCTACAAGAGCGGGTCCACGCCCTTGTGTCTTATCGGGAAAAATCTCTAAGTCTCTGCAAGAAGACGCACGCCCGTGCAGAAATTACCCACGGACGTGTGACCATCACAAGATTGTTCACATGGGCGAGTCCACGCCCCTGTGTCATCTAGGGATAAGCTCTCATTAAAGATGCATTGCCGTGTGGAAATTCAACACGGCCCTGTGTTTTCTTTGGATGATTTAGAAAAACTGCAGGCTCTACAGAAAATTCCTAAACGTATAAATACACTCAAAGCCTGCCCTATCATGCAAAATATATCAGGGAAAACACAACAAACTCGCTCAAATGAATAACAACTTTGCCATAGGATAAGTGCTTGTGCGATATGAATGCGAAGCGTTTATTCCTTATGTTGAGCATTACTTTCCTCAGTTTTCTACATTAATATGTGTGTTTTTATGTTACTTTTACGTAGGTAGGGTTGTGAGGCCGAGTATGAAGGAAATGGGCCAATGTGGATCATAATGCACATATTTTGGAGGAGATCTTGTTAAGGTTCAAACGCGAAGACATAGGTTAGGTGTGAGATGCTAGAGTGTGTGCCAACCGCCTCGCATTCGAGTGAGCACATCTATTTGGAGGAGCACAAAGGCAGTCACGCTCGAGCATTCCGACTTATGCATATAAGAACAAGAGCCCCGCCAACATGTACATCATTGAAGAAGCAAGTGATTCACGACGTGAATGTGTGCCCGTTTGTGTTACCCCAATGAAAGTATGGAATTGGGAAATTAATCAGGTCGAAGCTGTAGCAGAGCAATGCAGCAATTACTGTAGCAGCACTGTTCACAGCCGGCCGAGAAACCAGAGAAATAGAGAATCCACACGGGCGTGTGGAAATTATCCACGCCCGTGTGGAAATTCCGCACGGGCACGTGTATCGTCCACGCCCGTGGAGTTGCCCAATTCCAGCCCTATTTAAAGCCAATTCAGCCCCGATTTTGGTATTCTTTTCTCCATCTTTTCCCCAACTTGTGAGAGGACTTCGGCTAGGGTTTCGAGGGGTATTGTCCAAGGTTTTTGGGGATGTTCTACGGCTCTGACATTGTGATTCCATTAGGAAGAAGGTTGGTAGGGGAGCTTCGATCGAGGCGTATACTATACCGGACGAAGCAATCTTTGGACGACGAGTAGAGGACTCTCCGCAAGACCATCGACACGATCATCGAGGGGGTTTCTTTATGGATTCATTGCTTTTACATTCGATTAATTTGATTGTATTAAGCTTCATGGAGAGCTAAACCCCTAGTGGGTACTTGGATGATTGTGAACCCTAGGATGTATTCGTTTCATTGAACTTCTTTATTATGCTTTCAATAAATTGATGTTTATTGTGAGTTCCAACCTTGAATGCTTGATTGTATGAACATTTCCTCTAGAGTGACACTAGGGTTGAGAGTTCTTGTTGGTAACCTTGTGAGTGAGTGACACACCACTAGCGTTAGACAAAGCTAGGTTGGAGAGGGTTGAGAGGGTGAGTCGAGTGGTACTGGAGCGTCCCCTTTCCCCTCCGATGTGATAGATTCTACCTCCATTCCTCAAGTTCTTAGCAGCCATAATGGAGTGAATGGTCTAAGGGATGAACCTCCGCTGGGGCCTAGTTGCACGTGCAATGGAGTGAAGCGTTGAGAGGATCTTAGTATCTAGGGCATAATTGTGGCTAGGGACCTTCCTTCTAGACCAAAGGGGTAGGTCTATATTTAGGAAGAGATTTATCACTTGGAATCCCTAGAGCTCATTGCAACTCTATGCGAGTGCGAGGTGTTGAGATTGTTTGATTTCTCCTCCGGGACATGTATAGAGTTAGGCGTAGTTGACCTTAGATTTGGGACTATGTATGTAAGGATTTCCACGACTCACCATTGCATTGATTAGGAAGCATAATAGAGAGTTCTTGCACTTGAAGTGATCATCCTAGGTGAAGCATTATCCGAGTACCCCATTCTTTATCGATTGCCTTATCCTCTTCTTACTTTTGCTCTTTCACTTGTTCTTTTATTGTTGAGAATTGAATCAATTTCACACTTATCACTATTGATATTCCACATAGCTAAGAATCAAATTAAGTATTTTCAATCCCTACTCCCTGTGGATTCGATCCCGCTCACCCGGGATTATTACTTCGACAAGCCCGTGCACTTGCGGGATATAAGCAAGGGGATCTTGTCACCATATACATTTAAGCACATGATAACACCAAATGATCCACAAGAAAAGCACAGTAAAATTATCTAAAAGAACTAGACACTAACACTCAAAGCCTTATTCATGCAAATACTGACTAAAAACTAGAAAAACATTAAAAACTTGGGTTGCCTCCCAAGAAGCGCTTGTTTAATGTCACTTAGCTTGACATACCTTGTCTTACCTCATGGGGGCTTACAGAGAAAGAACACTTCTTTATCATCATTACTAACCTCTTCTCCAAAGTATTGTTTTAGTCTGTGTCCGTTCACCTTAAATGTACCCTTCTCCAGATTGGTGATTTCAATTGCACCATAAGATAAAACTTCAGTTACCGTGTAAGGCCCAAACCATCTATACTTGAGCTTCCCCAGAAATAGCCGTAGGCGAGAATTGAATAGTAACACTTAGTCACCGACTTTGAACTCTTTCAGATTCTTGATATGGTTGTGATGACATTTCTGAATTGTTTCCTTATATATCCGTGCATTCTCATAGGCTTTCATCCTCCACTTATCTAACTCATTGAGATGAAGCATTCTTTGTTCCTCTGCCTTGCTCAACTCAAAATTTATAGCCTTAATAGCCGAATAAGCTTTATGCTCTAGCTCCACAGGCAAATGACATGATTTCCCATAAACCAAGTTATAGGGGTAGTCTCCATTGGAGTCTGGTACTCCATTCTATGAGCCAAGAGCGTGTCTTCTAATCGTTCTGACCAATCCTGCTTGCCTTGTTCCACAAACTTTGTCAAGATTCTCTTAAGTTCTTTATTCGTGACTTCTACTTGGCCACTCATTTGTGGGTGGTAAGGCGTAGTAAGGTGATGATGCACTTCATAGTGCTTCAACACATTCCCAAGTTGTGTGTTGCAAAAATGGGTCCCTCGCTCACTAATGATAATTCATGGGGTCCCAAATCGAGTAAATAACTTCTTCAGGAATTTCACCACAGTTCTGGCATCATTAGTTGGAAGATCTTAAGCTTCCACCCATTTAGAGACATAGTCAACTGCCACTAGGATATATTGGTTACCATTGGACTTCAGAAATGGTCCCATGAAGTCGATGCCCCACAAATCAAACACCTCACAAAATTGCATCGGGTTCTGAGACATTTCATCCCTTCGCGATAGATTCCCATCCCTCTGACTACTGTCGCATCGAAGAACAAACTGATGGGCATCCTGGAATAGGGTTGGCTCATAAAAACCAGCAGCCAAAATTTTCTCAACAGTTCTACTTAAAGCATAGTGTCCTCCAACTAGCCTAGAGTGACAATTTGCAAGAATACTCCATCCTTCTTCCCTAAACACACATCTTCGAACCACATGGTCATCACAAATACAAAACAAGTATGGATTATCCCAAAATTAGTTCTCCAAATCACTAAAAAACTTTTTCTTCTGGTGAAGGTGAGGCCCTGCTTCAGTATTTTCCACGATAAGTAATTTTGCAAAATCCAAGAACCACAAAGTATCCTCTAACTCTGAAGCCTGCACTGCATATAAATGCTCTTCTGGGAAGAAATCATTAATTTCCTTGCTTGCCAGTTCTTGTCCCTCACAATCCTCTAACCTCGATAGATGATCCGCAACTACATTTTCAGTTCCTCTTTTATCTTTTATTTCCATATCAAACTCTTGTAATAGTAAGATCCAACGAATCAACCTCGGTTTTATGTCAGCTTTTTTCATGAGATAACGGAGTGCCGAGTGATCGGTAAATACTGTGATCCTAGATAAGATGAGGTATGGCCTGAATTCATCAAAGGGTAACACCACTGCTAATAGCTCTTTTTTGGTGGTTGTATAATTCACTTAACCACTTGTGAGAGTCTTACTAGTATAATAAATCGATTGGAACTGCTTATCTTTCCTCCGACCCAAAACTGCTCCAACAGCATAATTACTTGCGTCGCATATGAGCTCAAAATGTTCGTTCTAATCCGGTATGGTTAAAATTGGCGCTTGCACTAGTCTCTCCATAAAAAAATTGAAAGCGATAAGACAGCCATTCCAAAAATCAAAAGGAGCATCTTTTTTAAGGAGTTTGGTGAATGGTTGCATGATTTTCGAAAAGTCCTTGATGAACCTTCTGGAAAAACCTACATGCCCCAAGAAACTTGAATCCCTTTTACATTTGTGGGTGGAGGAAGCTTTTCGATGAGTTCAATCTTTGCCTTATCCACCTCCATACCCACTTGGGAAATCTTATGTCCGGGGACAATGCCTTCTTGGACCATAAAGTGACATTTCTCCCAATTAAGAACGAGATTTATCTCTTCACACCTCACTAGCACTCTTTCTAAATTCTTTAGATAGATGTTGAAAGAGTCTCCAAATACCGAAAAATCATCCATGAATACCTCTATAATAATCTCCAGGAGGTCATCAAAAATGGCAGTCATGCATCACTGGAATGTTGCCGGTACATTACACAACCCGAAAGACATTCTTCTATAAGCAAAGGTACAGTAGGGGCAAGTAAATGTGGTCTTCTCTTGATCCTCTGGGTTGATGGGAAATTGAAAGTATCCTGACATACCATCAAGGAAGCAATAAAATTAATGCCCTGCCAATCATTCCAACATCTGATCGATAAATGGTAATGGGAAATGGTATTTTCGAGTGGCGTCATTCAATCTTCTATAGTCAATGCAAACACGCCATCCTGTAACCACCCTAGTTGGAATTAGTTCATTCTTTTCATTTCTCATAACTGTCATTCCCCCTTTCTTAGAAACTACTTAAGTTGGGCTCACCCATGTACTGCCAGAGATGGGATATATGATAGCTGCATTTAGAAGTTTTACCACCTCTGCCTTGATGACTTCATTCATATTTGGATTTAATCTTCATTTGGGTTGGATCATAGATTTGTAGTTGTCCTCCATTAAGATTTTATGAGTGCAAAATGATGGATTTATGCCCTTAATGTCTGAAATCTTCCATGCAATAGCCGACTTATGTCTTTTCAATACACTAACAAGCTTATCCTTCTAATCTATAGACAAATTTGAAGCCATAATCACCAGGAGCTTTGATTCTTCCATTAAAAAGGCATACTCCAAATGTGTCGGCAGGGTTTTGAGCTCTAGTTCGTGTGGTTCCTTAATTGATGGGCGCAATCTACTTTCCTTCAATCTGTCAATTTCCTCAAAATTGTTCGTCTCCTGTTCAAAATCATTCTCCACCCCTTCCACTTGTGCATGTGCTTCTGAATGGTCTTCAATGACTATCGATACCTCCATCTCACAAGTTTTCTTCCTTGACATTGACAAACCCAAAGAGAAAAGTTCCTGTCTTTGTTCATGATAAGACGAGTCAAACAGAGCAAGGGCTCTCTCTAAACTTTCTTCTAAGTGATTACTCATAGATGCCAATGTAGATTTCTCAAACTGATCCAGCACACTGTCTAATTCACAGTTCCGATCTTGAATTCTGGCAATGTAATCAACAACGGATTCTTCCACGAGATGGTTAATAGTGTATTGCTCTTGCAGGGGATAATACGGTGTGTCTTGTGCTGCAAACAATTGAATTTTCTGTTTTATATCTTCATTTTTCTTATAATCAAAGAAAAAGAACAAATTAGAACAGCGATACAGTAAGGAGTTGTGACATAAAATGAATATATGAATAGCTAAGATAGCAAAGTGCAAAGTATCTCTAAACGCCTACTTCCCCGGTAACGGTGCCAAAAACTTGACACACCCCTTGCGTGTGTCCCGCAAGTGCACGGGTTTGTCGAAGTAATAAATCCCAGGTGAGTGAGTATCGTATCCATAGGGAATAGGGAATAGAAAGATTAAGATTGCTACTAAACCAAGCGAAGATGAATCAATGATTGTGTTTATAAGATGTAATGTAGACAAAATAAAAGAAATAAGAAAGGCAATCAATATAAAGTGGGGTACTCGGACATTGTTTCCCCTAAAACTATTGCTTCAAGTGCAAGACCAACTATTATGTCTCCTAACTGATGCTTAATGAGCTGTGGAAATCCTAAAATACACTATCCCAAACCTAAGATCAACCTTGGCTAACTCTACACTATGTCCCGGTGGAGAAATCACTCAGTCTCAACACCTCACACTGTGCAAAGTTGCATAGAGTTTTAGAGATTCGAAGTAATAAACCCTATTCCTATGTGTAGATATAACCCTTTGGTCGAGGCGAAAGGCCCCAAATCATAATGAAGCCCGAGATACTAAAGATCACTTCAACAATTCACTCTAGTGCTCATACAACTAAGCCCCAGCGGAGTTTGTCCTATAACACTTCACTCTATTGTGACCACAAAGAACACTAGGAATGGAGGTAGGATAAATCACATCAGAGGGGAAAGGGGACGCTCCGCTACCTATCGACTCACCCTCTCGACCCTCTCCAATCTGGCATTGTCTAGCCCTCATGGTTTGTTACTCATCCACAAAAGCTACCAAGATGGACTCTCAACCCTAGTGTCACTCTAAGGGAGAAATCATCCAATAAGCATTCAAGATTGGAACTCAATTAAAGACATAAATTAAGGAATGCATAATAAATGGTCAATGAAACAATAATATCCAAGGGTTTACAAGTCCACGTACCCACTAGAGGGTTTAGCTCTCCATGGAGGAAGATACAATCAACAATGATATCGAAAGTAAAAACATGTAATCCATAGGAAAACCTCCTCGGTATTCGTGTCGATGGTCATATGGAGTAGCCTCATCCACTTCAAAGGTCCCCTTGTCAAGCCTAGGGCACACCTCGCTAGATTGGTGTCGACGAAAGCTCCCCTAATAACAATCTTCCAAGAGAAACGCTGTGTCGAAGCCGTAGAACCACTCCAAAAGCCTTGCTAAAGCCTCTCTAAACCCTAGCCTCAGGTTTCTCAAAAGTTGGAGAAAATATAGGAGAAAGGATGAAAGATGCTCTCAAAATTAGGATGAATTGCGACTTAAATATGGTTGGAATCGGGCATCCACACGGGCCTATGGATGTTCCACACGGCCCTGTGGAATTTCCACACGTGCCTATGGAATTTCCACACGCCCGTGTGAATTCTCTGGAATTCTGATTTTTGGCCGACTATTAACAGTAACTGCTATAGTGATTTGCTACATTATCTTGCTACAGTACCATCCAACCACACTCCCAAATCCACTTTTCATCGAGGCAACATAAATGGGCACACATTTATGCCATAGATCGTGTCGCTTCTTCAATAACCGGCTCATTGGTGAAGATCTTTCTACAATTGCACAAGTTGGAATACGCAAAGATAACTGTCTTCGTGGCCCTCTAAATCATTGTAATTGCTTGACTACATGGAGGTTAGCACATAGTCACGTATCTTTGAACCCAATTTGTGTCTTCTCATTTGTTACTTTAAAGGTTTCTCCAAATAGTGCATTTACGATCTACTTTGGCTTTCGTCCTTCATACTTAGCTTCACAACTATACATGCACAAAAGAACACAAAATACATGTATTAGTGCTAAAATCTGATAAAAGTAATGCTCATCATAAGGAAAGAATACTTCAAGTTCTTAACACACAAGCACTTATCAGAAATAGATGAAGATGTGGAGATACTGTTGATTCTTGGTCGGCCATATCTCAATACCTCTGGTGCCCTTATCGAACTTATAGGAGGAAAATTAACATTAAGGGGTGGAGAGAAAAATTAGCTTGTTTGTATGATGCCTCACTCGACCCCCAAGGCCTTCAGATGTAGGTGAACCTTGGGGGGAGGGGCGGGGGGTGGGGTTCATCATGTATTTCGGATGTTTTGTTTTTAATTGAAATGCATTGGGTTGATTTATAGTTTATATCATTGTTCTTCATGCCTAGCGCTATTAAATGGAGAGATCCGTAGTTTTTTATTGAGTTGTACATGTAGATGTGACCTACTCACATGTATTAGATCCTTAATGAACAAAAAGGGGTTTGCTTGTATTGGCATGCAGAGAAATTAGATGTCGGTAGCCCTCCGAAACGTAAGGATAGACTTAGGGTTAGTGTATCCTTATTTCGGGATCTCCATGTACTCAATGCAATCATAGGGATGTTGGTTAGAAAGAGATTCCTCCTATCAACATTCATATGGGATTAGGGTCCAATTGCCGAGAAATTGGGGTTAGTCTAATTTTGAGACCCCTCAGTCTAAATCACCCTTGCTATTCTATTATCTTGCATCCTTATATCATGATGACTCCCCAAGAGGATCCTCATTCATAGGCCTCTATATCTCATTATTACTCTTGTAATCACTTGTCTTGCTCTGTGATTCTTGTACTTGTATTTGTTTAGCTTCTTGCATGTATTAGAGTAGTTCACCCTGTTTAAGTTGTGAGGTTGGATAATAAGTGATGGAGGAGTAATAGGAACTCCTTAGCCCCGTGTAATACGACCCATGTGTCACTCACAGGATATTACTTGACAATCCCGTACACTTACGGGGAAGCAATCAACCTTTCTACAGATCAAAGGACAAGTTGGCTAACATGCTGAAAAGGCATAAATCTGCCATTGCTTGGAAGATCTCTAATATAAAAGGCATAAATCCGTCATTTTGCACTCATAAAATATTAATGGAGGATAACTATAAATCTGTGATTCAGCCCCAAAGAAGATTGAACCCAAACATGAAGGAAGTTGTCAAGGCAGAGGTGGTTAAAAATTTGGATGCGGGCATCATCTATCATATCTCCGTGGCAAAGCCCCTTGCGTGTGAC
Source organism: Dioscorea cayenensis subsp. rotundata (assembly GCF_009730915.1). Taxonomy (NCBI): domain Eukaryota; kingdom Viridiplantae; phylum Streptophyta; class Magnoliopsida; order Dioscoreales; family Dioscoreaceae; genus Dioscorea; species Dioscorea cayenensis. The sequence continues at coordinate 17,734,897 of NC_052478.1, forward strand.
CCACAACTGTATGGGTTTATCAAAGTAATAAATCCCAGGTGAGTGGGTTACCGTATCCATAGGGAATAGTGAATAGAAACACAACGATTGCTACTTAACTAAGTGAATATGAAACAATAATATTGTGAATAAAATGAATGTGAACAAGACTAAAGAAAATAAGAAAGAGAGGCACGATAAAATGAGAGGAAAAGCAATCGATAGAAAGTGGGGCACTCGGACATTGCTCCCCCTAGGACTATTGCTTCAAGTACAAGACCAACTATTATGTTTCCTAACTAATGCTTAACGAGTCATGGAGATCGTAAAATACGTGGTCCCAAACCTAAGGTCAACCATGACTAACTCTACACTATGCCTCGACGGAGAAATCGCTCAGTCTCAACATCTCACACTGTGTACAGTTGGAAGAAGCTCTAGGGATTCCAAGTGATAGACCTTATTAATATATATAGATCTAACCCTTTTGTCCAAGCGAAAGATCCCTAGTCACAATTAAGCCCCCGATACTAAGGATTACTTCAACGCTTCACTTTGTTGATAGCGCAACTAAGCCCTAGTGGATTTCCTCTCTTAGCACTTCACTCTATTGTGACCGCAAAGAACTCTAGGAACATGGACGTAGGATAAATCATGTTGTAGTGGAAAAAGGGATGCTCCGCTATAAGCGGTTGTGTATTAGTAATACAAAGTATTCTTTTCTTATGATGAGCATTACTTTTATCAGATTTTAGCACTAATACATGTGTATTTGTGAGCTTTCGTGCATTAAGTGTTGTCAAGCCAAATATGAATGAAAGAAGCCAAAGTAGATTGCAATTGTACTTTGTTGATGAAATCTTGGAGTGAATAAATGTGAAGACACAAGTTGTGATCAAAGATATGTGAATGTGTGCCAACCTCCATGTGCTCAAGCAATTACATGGTTTGGAGGGGCACAAAGGCAGTCACATTTGTGTATTTAGACTTGTGCAATGTTAGCAAGATCTTCACCAATATGGCATTTTATTGAAAAAGCAATCCGATCTACGGCATAGACGTATGCCCGTTTATGTTACCTCGATGAAAAGTGTGGATTCGGGAGCATTTTGGTAGAGTACTGTAGCAGATTACTGTAGCAAATAAATGTAGTAATTTATTATAGCAGTTACTATTCATAGCCTGCAAAAAATTAGATGTCCAAAAATCCACACGGGCATGTGGAAATTCCACACGCCCGTGTGGATGTCCGATTCCAGCCTTTTATAAAGCCGTGACTTGTACTGATTTGGGGATCCATCTTTTTTCCAACTTTTGGGAGGCCTGCGGCTAAGGTTTACAGGGGCTTTGCCAAGGCTTTTAGAGTGGTTCTACGGCTTCGACACCGTGTTTCTCTTGGAAGATAGTTATTGTGGGAGCTTTCGTCGGCACCGATTCGTCAAGGTGTGCCCTAGTTTTGACAAGAGGACCTTTGGAGAGGACAAGGCTACTCCACAAGACCATCGACACTGATAAGTGCTTGTGTATTAGTAATACGAAGTATTTTTTTCCTTGCGTTGAGCATTACTTTTATCAGGTTTTAGCACTAATACATGTGTATTTGTGTTACATCGGTGCATGTAGGGTTGTGGAGCCAAGTATGTAAAAAAGAAGCCAATGTAGATCATGAATGTAACATTTGATGAAATCTTGGAAGGAACAAATGCAAAGACACAAGTTGGGCTCAAAGATCGGAGAATATGTGATAACCTCCATGTATTCAAGCAATTAGAATGAATTGGTGGGGCATGAAAGTAGTCACATTTGCGTGTCCCAACTTGTGCAATGATATCAAGATCTTCACCAATGAGGCTTTTGATTGAAGAAGCGACATGATCTATTTCATAAATGTGAAGCAAATCATTGTACTAATTATTATAGCAGTTGCTGTTCACAGCCCGCAGAAAATCAAAATTCCAGAGAATCCACACACCTGTATGGAATTTCCACAGGGGCGTGTGGAAATTCCACAGGGGCATATGGAACATCCACACGGCCTTGTGGATGCCCGATTCTAGCATATTTAAAGCCATGATTCAGCCCGATTTGACGATCCTTCTGTCCATCTTTTCTCCATGTTTTGAGAGGCTTGCGGCTAGGGTTTAGAGAGGTATTGGCAAAGCTTTTGGAGTGGTTTTATGGCTTCGACATTGCGTTCCTCTTAGAAGATAGTTATTGGGCGAGGTTTCGTCAGCATCGATCCGGTGAGGTATGTCCTAGGCTTGGCGAGGGGACCTTTGGAGAGGACGATACTACTCCACAAGACCATCGACATGACTACCGAGGGGGTTTCCCAATGGATTACTTGTTTTTACTTTCGATTTTACTTTTGATTGTATCTTGCTCCATGGAAAGCTAAACCCCTAGTGGGTACTTGGATTTGTGGACCCTAGGATGTATTTGTTTCATTAACCTTTTATTTTGTTTTATTTAATTGATGTTTCAATTGAGTTCCAATCTTGAATACTTGTTAAATGATTTCTCCCTTAGAGTGACACTAGGGTTGAGAGTCCATCTTGGTAGCATTTGTGGATGAGTGACACATGACGAGGGTTAGACAAAGCTAGATTGGAGAGGGTTGAGCGGGTGAGTCGAGAGGCAGGAAACCATCCCATTTCCCCACCGGCGTGATTTATCCTACCTCCATTTCTTAGAGTTCTTTGCAGTTATAATAGAGTGAAATGCTAAGAGAGGAACTCCATTGGGGCTTAGTTACATGAGCAACAGGGCGAAGCGTTAAAGTAATCATTAGTATCTGGGACTTAATTGTAACTAGGGGCCTTTCTCCAGGACCAAAGGTGTTGAGACTAATTAATTTCTCCGCCGTAGCATAATGTAGAGTTAGTCATGGTTTACCTTAGGTTCGGGACCATGTATCTTAAGATGTCCACGACTCATAGAGCATTAGTTAGGAAGCATTATTGTTGGTTTTCCACTTGAAGTGATAATCCTAGGCGGAACAATATCCGAGTACCCCACTTCTTATCTATTGCCTTTCCTCTCACTTATTTGTTCCTTTCTTTCTTATTTTCTTTATTTTGTCTACATTACATCTTATCAACACAATCATTGTTTCATCTTCTCTTGGTTAAGTAGTAATCTTGGTGTTTCTATTCCCTATTCCTTATAGATACGATATCCACTCACCTGGGATTTATTACTTCGACAAACCCTTGCACTTGCGAGTCACATGCAAGTGGTGTGTCAGACATGAATACCAAGGGGGTTTCCTTATGGATTAAATGTTTTAACTTTCAATTTCATTATTATTGTATCTTGCTCCTTGGAGAGCTAAACCCCCTAGTGCTTACTTGGACTTGTAAACCCTAGGATGTTACTATTTCATTGACCTTTTATTATGCCTTCTTTAATTGATGTCTTTAATGGAGTTCCAATCTTGAATGCTTGTTGAATGATTTCTCCCTTAGAGTGACACTAGGGTTAAGAGTTTATCTTAGTAGCCTTTATGGATGAGTGATACACCATGAGGGTTAGACAATGCTAGATTGGAGAGGATTGAGAGGGTGAGTCGAGAGGTAGCGGAGCGTCCCCTTTCCCCTCTATTGTGATTTATTCTACCTTAATGTTCCTAGAGTTCTTTGCTGTCACAATAGAGTGAAGTGCTAAGAGAGGAACTCCGCTCGGGCTTACTTACGTGAGCAATAGAGTGAAGCGTTGAAGTAATCCTTAGTATCTTTGCCATAATTGTGACTAGGGGTCATTCACCTGGACCAAAGGGTTAGATCTATATATAGGAATAGGGTGTATCACTTGGAATTCCTAGAGCTTCTTGCAACTATACAAAGTGTGAGGTGTTGAGATTGAGCAATTTCTCCGCCGGGGCCTAGTGTAGAGTTAGTCACGGTTGACCTTAGGTTTTGGACCTTGTATTTTAGGATCTCCATGACTCATTAAGCATCATTCAGGAGACATAATAGTTGGTTTTGCACTTGAAGAAATAGTCCTTGGGAGAGCAATGTCCGAGTGCCCGACTTTCTATCGATTGCCTTTCCTCTCATTTTATCGTGACTCTCTATCTTATTTTCTTTAGTCTTGTTCGCATTGATTTTATCCACACTATTATTGTTTCATTTTCACTTAGTTAAGTAGCAATCATTATGTTTCTATTCACTATTCCCTATGGATACAATAACCCACTAACTTGGGATTTATTACTTCGACAAACCCTTGCACTTGCGGGTTACACGCAAGGGGCGTTCTCATTTTTTTGGCACCATTGCCTGGGAATAGGCGTTTTGGAAACACTTTGCACTTTGATATTTAGCTATTTATTGTTTATTCTATTTCACACTTTCTTACTCTATCATCGTTCTGATTTGTTTTTCTTTCTTTGGTTGCAGCTCCAGGTTATGACCCGAGGAAACCCTTCGATATTGGTTGAAGGAGATCTTGAACTTGATAGAATACTTTGTAGAAGGGTTAAAGAACCTGTGTAAGAACCATCAGATCCAGCTGAGGTAGAAATTGAAAGGTCAGATAATATGGCATAACAGAATGAGTAGTAGAGAACACTCTCAGATTAAACCAGACCCTCAGTTTTGGGCACGATGTCTAGTATTGTACATCCACCAATTATATCTTAGAATTTTGAGCTAAAGCTAACATTCATCCAAATGTTATAGTAGTCCGCACAGTTAATGGTTTGGCTGATGAGGATCCAAACAGTCACATAGAGAATTTCTAAGAAGTATGCGACATGCTCAAGATCTATGATGTTACGGATGATGCCATCAAGTTGAGAGCCTTCCAATTTTCCTTGAAGGGGAGAGCGAAGCAATGGCTACATTCATTACGTAGAGCATCGATCAACATATGGCAGGAGATGGTAGAAGCTTTTTTTGCCCAATATTTCCCTCTCGGAAAATCTGCAAAGCTTAGGAATGAAATATCCTCCTTTATGCGAATGGAACTTGAATCTCTATTTGAGACATGGGGAGGTTCAAGGAGCTCCTACAGAAGTGTCCTCAACATAGGTTTCTCGATTAGATGATTATTCATACTTTTTACAATGGGTTGAATCCTAGCACAAGGCAATTACTTGATATAGCAGTATGAGGCACGTTAGGTAGCAAGACACCCGTTGAATGACAACAATTGATTGAAGAAATGGATTTGAATAACTACCATTGGAATGCAAGAGAGAAGAAGAAAGTGGCTGGTCTCCATGAGATTGATATAGTTACATCATTAGCTGCCCAAATGGAGTCATTGAGCAAGAAGTTAGACACTCTAACTTCTCTTATATTGGCAGCCGCGATGAATTGTAATGAATGTGGAGGACGCCATGTTCCATCCGACTGCCCGATAGTTATTGGTGGTACATCCTCCATAGAACAAGTTGATTTTGTAGGTAATGTGATGAGGGGTTAAGGAAATCCATATAGCAATATCTACAATCCGGTTTGGAGGATCCATCCAAACTTTTCTTGGAATAACCGAGGGCAACAAAAGGCCATGACACCACCGGGTTTCCAACAACAACAACAAGCCCCAAACATGGAGAACCGAGTTTCAGTCTTGGAGACCCGAATGACCAACATATAGAGAGCTTTGATATGATTCATCCAATCATCAGATACAAGGTTCCATTCTGTCGAAGCTACACTTCATAACCACACCGCGTTATTTCACAATCTAGAAAATCAAGTGGGGTAAAATGCGAAGTCATTGTCGGAGAGGCCACAAGGAAGCTTGCCTAGTAACACCGAAACCAATCCATGAGAACATGTGAAGGCGATCACTTTGAGAAGTGGTCGTGAGGTTGAAGGTAGGCTTCCAAGTGAGAAGACCAATGTTGAAGCACCCGAGGTCATGGAGGTTGAGGAGAGAGTAAACAAAGAGAAGGAGGTGGCACCCCCACCTTACAAGCCAGAGAAGAATCCCTTATCCTTTAAGGTTGAAAAACGACCAAAACGATGAGCTATACACGAAGTTCTTGCGTCTATTTAAGCAATTGCACATCAACATTCCGTTTGTGGAGGCGTTGTCCTAAATGCCTCGGTATGCAAAGTTTTTGAAGGATATTTTGACCAACAAGAGGAAGTTGGAGGAAAGTGCATCGGTGATCTTAGATGCCTCTTGTTCGTCGGTGTTACAAAAGAATATGCTGAACAAGAAGAAAGACCCCAAAAACTTTGTTATTCCATACAACATTGGTAACTTATAAGTGTTTGTGTGTTAAGAATGCGAAATAATCTTTCTTACGATGATCATGACTTTTATCAGGTTTAAGCTCTAATACATGTGTATTTGTGTTCTTTTACGCATGTAGGGTTGTGAAGCTAAGTATTAAGAAAAGAAGCCAAAAGTAGATCGTGAACACATTCTTTGGTCGAATATTGGAAGCAACAAACGCAAAGACACAAGTGAGGCTCTAAGATATATGAATGTGTTCCAACCTCCATGTATTCAAGCAATTACAATGAGTTGGAGGGGCACAAAGGCAGTCATATTTGCATATCCCAACTTGTGAAATGATAGCAAGATCTTGACCAATGAACCAGTTTATTGAAGAGACGACGCGATCTAGGATATAAACGTGTGCATGTTTATGTTACCTCGATAAAAAGTGGATTCGGGAGTGTTTTTGGTGGGGTGTACCGTAGCAGATTACTTTAGCAAATCACTACAGCAATTTATTATAGAAGTTACTATTCACAGACGGCCGAAAATCAGAATTCTAGAGAATCCACATGGGTGTGTGGAAATTCCACACGCCCATGTGGAAATTCCACAGGGGCATGTGGAACATCCACAGGCCCGTGTCGATGCCAGATTCCAGCCTATTTAAACCCATTTTTCTGCCCTATTTCAGCATCCTTTTTCCTGTCCTTTCTTCAACTTTGGAGAGGCCAACCACTAGGGTTTAGAGAGGCTTTGGCAAGGCTTTTGGAGTGGTTCTACTGCTTCGACACCACATTTCTCTTGGAAGATAGTTATTGGGGGAGCCTTCGTCGGCACCGATCCGGCGAGGTGTGCCCTAGGCTTGACAAGAGGACCTTTGTAGAGGATGAGGCCACTCTACAAGACCATCAACATGACTACCGATGGGGTTTTCTTATGGAACACATGTTTTTACTTTCAATTTCATTATTGATTGTATTGTGCTCTATGGAGAGCTAAACCCCCTAGTGGGTACTTTAACTTTTTAAACCCTGGGATGTTATTGTATCATTGACCTTTTATTATACTTTCCTTAATTGATGTTTTAATTGAGTTCCAATCTTGAATGCTTGTTGAATGATTTCTCCCTTAGAGTGACCCTAGGGTTGAGAGACCATCTTGGTAACCTTTGTGGATGAGTGACACAATATGAGGATTAGACAAAGCAAGGTGGGAAAGGGTTGAGAGCGTGAGTTGAGAGGTAGCGGACCGTCCCCTTTCCCCTCCGATGTGATTTATTCTACCTCAATGTTCGAAAAGTTCTTTGTGGTCATAGTTGAGTGAATGGGCTAAGGGATTACCTCCGCTGGGGCTTAGTTGCATAGGCAATGGAGTGAAGCGTTGACGTGACTTTAGCACCTAGGGCTTAGATGTGATTTGCGATCTTTTGCTTGGACCAAAGTGTTAGATCTATACATTGGAGTAGGGTTTATCACTTGGAATCCCTAGAGTGTCTTGCAACTCTACACGACGTGAGGTGTTGAGATTGATCAATTTCTCCGCCAGGATATAGTGTAGAGTTAGTTACGGTTGACCTTAGGTTTGGGACCGTGTGGTTAAGAATTTTCATGACTCATTAAGCGTCAATTAGGAGACATAATAGTTGGTCTTGCACTTCAAACATTAGTCCTAGGGGGAGCATTGTCCGAGTACCCCACTTCTATCGATTGCCTTTGCTCTCATTTTATCGTGCATCTCCTTCTTATTTCTTTTAGTCTTTTCATATCAATCTTATTCACACCATCATTGATTCATTCTCATCCTAGTTAAATAGTAATTGTTGTGTTTCTATTCACTATTCCCTGTGGATACAATGCCCACTCACGTGGGATTTATTACATTGACAAACCTGTGCACTTGCAGGTCACACGCAAGCGGCATTTCAAGTTTTTGGCGCCATTGCCGGGGAATAGGCATTTTAGAAGCACTTTGCACTTTGCTATTTTAGCTATTTATCATTCATTCTATTTCACACTTTCTTATTCTTCCATCATTCTCATTTTTTTTTTCTTTTGTCATGTCTTACTTTTTCCTGCAAGGAGTTTAAATGATGATTGATCCACTAATTTCTCTGTATTCTCGAGTAGAAGCTCTCAGTGAAAACGTTGATAGAATTATTGCTTCACAATAATAGAGCATTCCTTGTTGCAACATATATTATCCAATTGAAAAGGGCTACCCAAACTTCTTGTAGAATAGTGATGGACAATATTGGGAAACAACTCAAGAGGAATGTCAAAAGGGTGAGATACTCGGAGTGGATGCACTTCAGTTGCAAAGAGTATTGCTAACTTTATTGAAGCATCTGATGGCTGCATCTGAAATATGGAGACCACACTAAGATGTCATGAAGCTTCTTATAAAAACCTTGAGCATCAATTAGGAGGGATACTTGACACACTCTCCAAGGAACAACAAGCATTTGAGCAAACAATTCAAGTTCCTTATAGAGATTATGTTGTAGTGATCGGCAATGAAGAAGTTGGGCGGAATGAGTTTGATGTTGTCAAGATTGAGGGGATGCAAGAAGAACCTTTCATTCAATATGAGGATTGTTTAAATGGACAGTATGTTTGTAAGCAAGAAATGATGCAAGGAGGGTCGGCAAAGATAGATTACTTTCAAATTAAAATGGAAGAAAAAGTAAATCCTAAGGTAATGGAACGAACACCCCTCTTTGTGATTGATCAAATTATAAATTGCAAGAAAGAGATTTTGGGGTTGGAAGAAGCTGTGGGTAGGAGATTGAAGCCATCACATGACCCACCTGTACTCAGTGACACGTTCGTATATGCGCGTAAACCGCAAGTGCACGGGTGTCAAAGTAATAATCCCAGATGAGTGGGTATCTTATCCACATAGAGGGGAAAGAGGACGCTCCACTACCTCTTGACTCACCTCCTCAACCCTCTCCAATCTAGCTTTGTCTAACTCTCATGGTGTGTAACTCACTCACAAGAGTTACTAAGAAGAACTCTCCACCCTAGTGTCACTCTAGGGGAGTATTCATACAAACAAGCATACAAGATTGGAACTCACAATAAACATCAATTAATTGAAAGCATAATAAAGAGATTCAATGAAACGAATACATCCTAGGGTTCACAAATATCCAAGACCACACTAGGGGTTTAGCTCTCCATGGAGCTAGATACAATCAATGAAATCGAATGTAAAAACAAAGCATCCATAGAAAAACCCCCTCGTTAATCATGGTGATGGACTTGTGGAGAGTCCTCTACTCGTCGCAAGGGTCTCTTTGTCCGGCCTAGGATACACCTCGGCAGATCGGTGCCGACGAAAGCTCTCCCACTAACCTTCTTCTAAATGGTGCGCGATGTCAGAGCCGTAGAACCTCTCCAAAGACCTAGCTAATATCTCTCAAAACCCTAGCCGCAACCCTCTCTCAAGTTGGGGAAAAGATGGAGAAAAGAATGCTAAAATTGGCTTTTAAAGGGCTGGAATCGGGAATCCACACGCCCGTGTGAGCGCCCCTATTGATTTTCCATACGGGCGTGTGGAATTTCCACACACCCGTGTGGATTCTCTATTTTTCTGTTTTCTCGGCCGGCTGTGAACAGTGCTGCTATAGTTTTGCTACAGTGCCTACCATTGTACAAGCCTAAAATACTCCCGAATCCATGCTTTCATCGAGGAGATGCAAACGGGCACACGTTTACATCGTTGATCGCTTTGCTTCTTCAATAATGGATATGTTAGTGGAGATCTTGTTCTATATGCACAAGTCGGAATGCTTGAATTTGACTGCCCTTGTTCCTCTCCAAATGGTTGTGCTAACTCAAATACGATGAGGTTGGCACACATTCCGGCATCTCAAACCCGACCTATGTCTTCACGTTTGAACCTTAGCAAAATTTCCTCCAAATTGGTGCATTATGCCCCACATTGGCTTCTTTCTCTCATAATCGGTCTCACAACCCTACCTGCATGAAAGTGACATAAATACACACATATTAACATTAAAACCCGAGAAAAGTAATGCTTAACACTAAGAAAGAACACTTTGTATTCTTATCGCACAAGCACTTATCACTAAGATTGGACAATTCCTACCCCAAATTGTTTCCTTGGAGGCCAAAGGTAAGATGGTTGAACTCTCCAACAAATGTTCCCCCCCCCCCCAGTAAGTACATTTTTGGTATAAAGGAAGCAGCTATGCAATGTCTAGTGGGGAGGAACACACTCTTTTCAAGCCCCCATAATGTAAGGAAGAGATACGCCAAGCTAAGTGGCGTAAAACAAGCGCTTCTTGGGAGGTAACCCATGTTTTTAATATTTTTCTAGTTTTTAGTTAGTATTTGCATGAATAAGGCTTTGAGTGTTAGTTTCTAGATCTTTTAGATGCTTTTGCTGTGATTTTCTTGCGGATCATTTGGTGTTATCATGTGCTTAAATGTATATGGTGAAGTTGTTGGTCGTTTGAGCGAGTTTGTTGTGTTTTCCCTGGTATATTTTGCATGATAGGGCAGGCTTTGAGGGTATTGAGATGTTTAAGAATTTTCTGCAGAGCCTATAGTTTTTCTAAGTGATAAGTGTCTAAATGTAGGTGTTTTCATATATATATCTTATTCACTTTGCATGTGTTTTGTGAGGTTTGATGCCCGTTTTGCGCTTAATTGTCTACTATTTACTTTATAGGTTATAAGAAAACCATGGAGAATGAGAAGATATGATTTAGACGAAAAGAGAAGAAAACAACAATTTCATACCACCCCTATACCACCCAGTATGGGGGCCATATGCACTGTAGCAGCGGGATGAAATTAAAGTTGTCTGCCCCGAATTTCATACCACCCCCATACCACCCAGTATGGGGGCCGTATGGAGGCCGTATGGAGGCCATATGGACCCCGTATGCACCCCGTATGGAGTCTGAATCTAGATTATTTGAGTGCTATATGACCCCCATACGACCCCTATACGACCCGTATGTTATGAGGGGCATAAAAGCTGACTTTTGGGACAGAACAAAGGAATTTTTCCATGGCCATTTGGGCCACCTCCACCACACATCTTTGGGGCCTTTCGGCCATCTTTCGGTGGAGATTCTTAGGGGAAATGAGCACACATCACACCAAGAGGGATAGGAGCAAAGGAGAAGGAGTTGGAGTGAAGATCTAAGCCATCATCGACAAACTTGTGAAGCTTCATCCATTCAAAGGGATCACGACCTAGAGGTGGTTTTAATTACTTCTTTTATGTTTTTATCTTCCTTGTACGTTGTATGAGTGCCCCTTATCATGAGGGGTTAACTTATTGTTGTGTTCGGATTTGGATGAATCCTAGGGTTCATCTTGTGTAAGAACTTGGGATGTTATTCTTCATTTAATTTAATGGTTGTTTGAGATTCAATCTTTCTTGCCTTGTTGTTTAGAATTACATGTATGGAGAAATCCGTGATTCTATTATGAGTTGTATGCATAGATGTGACCTACTCACGCATACTAGATCTAGGAAAGATTGAAAGGGGATACTTGTGCCTACACGCCGAGAGATCGGGTGTTGATAGCCCTCCATTGCTAGGATTAAGCCGAAGAAGAGTAGGTTCACTCCTATTAGAGAACTCCTAGAACTTAATGCGATCAAAGGTGTGTTGATCCGGAAGAGATTCTGATTGACATTCATATGGGATCAGGGATTAGTCGCTGAGAAATTGGGGCTAATCTTCTCACGAGGTCTCTAGGTCTCAACTATCATCAATGCATCTTTAAACCATCCTAGTTTTGGGCCTTAACAACAACCCTAGGTGATTCCTTGTACAAACATTCCCTTCTCATGCTTGATACTCCCTTGTTTGTTTACATTGGTGTGCTAGTTACCCGGCCATAGGATTTGCTTAGCTTAGTTTATTTTATTTCATTTGTTGTTCTTACTAATAATTGTAGGCTAGATAATAGATGAGGAGTGAGTAATAATACTTACTTGGCCCCGTGAAATATGACCCTTGTGTCACTTATAGGGTATTACTTGGCGATCCTGTACACTTGTGGGGAAACAATCACTAAGTCATCCAGAGAAAACACACGGACGTGTGGAATTTCAACACTACCGTGGCTCTCTACTATGAGCTCTTCCCAAGAGGACACAGGGCTTGGACTTGCCCTTGTGAATGACCTTGTGACGGTCACACGCTCATGGGTAATTTCTGCACAGGCGTGAGTTTTCTGGCAAAGACTGAGATTTTTACCGAGATGACACAGGAGTGTGGGCTCGTTCCTGTGGATGACCCTGTGATAACCTGATAAGTGTCTAAATGTAGATGTTTTCATGTATACATCGTATTCACTTTGCATGTATTTTGTGAGGTTTGATGCCCATTTTGAGCTTAATTGTCTACTATTTGCTTTGTAGGGCATAAAGAAGCCATGGAGAACAAGAAGATATCATTTGGGCGAAAAAAGAAGAAAACAGGAATTTCATACTACCCCCATACTACCCAGTATGGGGGCCGTATGCACTATAGCAGTGGAATGATTCAGAGTGTCTGTCCAGATTTCCATACTACCCAGTATACGGGGCCGTATGGAGGTCGTATGCACCCCGTATGGAATACGAATCTAGGGCTTTTGAGTGCTATATGACCCCCATACGACCCCTATATGACCCATATGACCCGGGGGGTGTATATACTGACTTTTAGGGCAGAAAAGGGACTTTTGGATAGACTTTTTGCTGGTCATATTTTGGGGAGACACTTGAGAGGCTTGTGGCGAACTTGGGGATTAGAAGAAGGGCAAGGAAGCTAGAAGATCATCCAAGCCCAAGGTCCAAGACTCTCAAGGCAAGAAGGCAACTTCATTCAAGGGGAGATCTACCACGATTTGAAGGAAGGAGACCCACGGCTAGAGGAAGCATCATTGGGCACTCCTTTGGCGGGGAAAGCGTCATTCGCCATATTCTTCAACTCCTCCTCCACCATTTCATCTAGGGAGTGTCATTTATGCTTTTGTTTCATGTTTTGCTTGTTTGTAATGCTTGTTGTGGGATGATGACACACTAGACCCCCAAGGCCACCGGGTGTTGGTGAACCTTGGGGGGTTTTATCATGTATGTTGGATGATAACTTGTTAATTCCATGTTTGGGTAATTTTGAGATTTAATCCATTGTTTTCATGCTAAGTGCTACACTAAGGAGAAATCCGTAGCTCTTTTATGAGTGATGCATGTGGATGTGACTTGCTCGCATGTATTAGATCATGAATGGATTAGAAGGGGATACTTGTATCATCATGCCAAGAAATCGGGTGTTTGGTAGCCCTCCATGTAGGTTTAATCCGAAGAAGAGTAGGTTTACTCCTAAGTGAGATTTCCTTGTACTTAATGCAATCGTAGGGATATGGATTTGGGAGAAATTCCTATCTATGTTCGTATGGGATTAGGGTTCAATCGCCGAGAAATTGGGGTTGCTCTTATCTTAGAATCTCTTGGTCCATTTTACCCTTGCATCTTTAGATCATCATCCATGTTGCATGATAACCCCTCAAGGGGATCCACATGCATAGGCCTTTGCATTTCATTGATTCTCTTGCTTGCTTATTGCTTGTTCTCTCTAATTTGTTGGCAAATATTGTTTTAGCTTTAATTACATTTAGTAGAGTAAAATCCATCGCTTGAGATCTTAGGCTAGATAATAGCTCAAGAAAGAGTAATAGGAGATCCTTAGCCCCGTGGAATACGATCCTCGTGTCTTCACACGAGGTATTACTTGGCGATCCCATACACTTGCGGGGAATCAATCAAGTTTATGGCACCGTTGCCGCGGAACTTTAAGGAATTCTAGGAAACTTATAGATTATTACTCGCACCATTTTTTTCTTTATTCATTCTTTATCGTTATTTCTTTCTTAATAGTTTAATTCACTTTCCATTTCTTTCTGTATAGTCCATCTCGTTAATGCAACATGGCAACTTCGAACATCAAGTTGGAAGACTACGTACACAGATTTGATGGCTGGATTAATCTATAGACTCAACAACATTTTTCACACCTCCCAGATAACCATTTTGGTACTCGGCTACTATCTGGGGATTCGAGCATATCTTATGATGGTGACAGCTGGCACACAGTGTTTGAGACCTTTATGAAAAGTGGAACACCATCAGTGAGTGAAGGAAGCATATCACCAATTGAACAGTTTGTTTTAACTACCGAGGATTACATGAATCCCACCTTGGAGAACCGTGCTGATATGGGCCAAGTATTAGCAAGCATACATGAGGCCAACGGGGAGGAACAGTGTGGGCAGCATGAAGGTCTAGGAAATGATGTTGAATGTTTTGAGCTTCGTGTTCATTGTGCAGGAAACAGTTCTGATGTGAGTGCAGGGTCTGCAGAAGAAGCAGGGTCCGAACAGGGTGATGGGCTTTGGAACAAGTGTTTGATGCCGTCAACTGAGGAAGCACCAGATTTGGAGTTAAAAACACTACCTGAACACCTTGAGTATGCCTTTTTGGGGGAAGATACACAGCTTCCAGTCATCATCTCTTCAAACCTAACAGTTGAGCAGAAGAATGGGTTGGTGGATGTACTAAAGAGGCACAAGAGAGCGATTGCTTGGAAGATTATTGACATAAGAGGGATAAATCCATCTGTTTGCACTCACAAAATTCTAATGATAGATGATCACAAACCCAAAGCCTTACCACAAAGAAGACTCAATCCAAATATGAAAGAGAAGGTCCGAATAGAAATCATCAAGCTTCTCGATGTGGGCATCATCAACCCGATATCAGACAGCGAGTCGGTAAGCCCCGTGCAAGTGGTCTCAAAGAAAGGGGGAATGACCGTGATCACCAATGAGAAAAATGAGTTAATCCCAACTCGTACAACTACCGGGTGGAGAGTATGCATTGACTATAGAAAATTGAATGATGCTGACAAGATTCCCTTACGTATATCCCGCAAGTGCACGGGTTTGTAGAAGTAATAATCTCGGGTGAGCGGGTATCGAATCCACAGGGAGTAGGGAGTAAAGACACTTAATTTGATCCTTAGCTATGTGGAATATCAACAATGATAAGTGTGACAATGATTCAATTCTCAACAATTAAAAGCAACAAGTAAAAGAGCAAAAGTAAGGAGGAGGTAAGGCAATCGATAAAGATGGGGTACTCAGATGATGCTTCACCTAGGATAATCACTTCAAGTGCAAGAACTCTCTATTATGCTTCCTAATCAATGCAATGGTGAGTCGTGGAAATCCTTACATACATAGTCCCAAATCTAAGGTCAACTATGCCTAACTCTATTCATGTCCCGGAGGAGAGATTAAATAACCTCTCAACCTCGCACTCGAATAAAGTTGCAATGAGCTCTATGGATTCCAAGTGATAAATCGCTTCCTAATTATAGACCTAACCCTTTGGTCCAGGCGGAAGGCCCCTAGCCACAAATAAGCCCTAGATACTAAGATCCCCTCAACGCTTCACTCCATTGCACGCGCAACTAGGCCCCAGCGGAAATTCATCCCTTAGACCATTCACTCTATTATGGCCGCAAAGAACTCAAGGAACGGAGGTAGAATCTATCACGTCGGAGGGGAAAGGGGACGCTCCTGTACCTCTCGACTCACACTCTCAACCTTCTCTAACCTAGCTTTGTCTAACGCTCGTGGTGTGTCACTCACTCACAAGGTTACCAACAAGAACTCTCAACCCTAGTGTCACTCTAGGGGAAATGTTCATACAATCAAGCATTCGAGGTTGGAACTCACAATAAACATCAATTTATTGAAAGCATAATAAAGAAGTTCAATGAAACTAATACATCCTAGGGTTCACAATCACCCAAGTACCCACTAGGGGTTTAGCTCTCCATGGAGCTAAGTACAATCAAAGAAATCGAATGTAAAAGCTCTCTCGTCGCAAGGGATCCTTTGTCTGGCCTAGGATACACCTCGCCGGATCGATGCCGACGAAAGCTCTCCCAATAACCTTCTTCAAAATGACACGCGATGTCGGAGCCGTAGAACCTCTCCAAAACCCTAGCCAATACCCTCAAAACCCTAGCTGAAGCCCTCTCTCAAGTTGGGGAAAAGATGGAGAAAAGAATACCAAAATCGGGGCAGAATCGGCTTTAAATAGGCCTGGAATCGAGCGACTCAACGGCCGTGGACGGTATACGCGCCCGTGCGGAATTTCCACACGGCCGTGGATAATTTCCACACGCCCGTGTGGATTCTCTGCTTTCTCGATTTCGGCCGCTGTGAACAATGTCGCTACGATGACATGCTACATTGTTGCTACGATTAGCTCGCTACGCTCTTCGACTCGAATAACTTCCCAATTCCATATTTTTCATCGAGGTAACGTAAATTGGCACACGCTTACGTCGTGAATCACTTGCTTCTTAAATGATATACATGTTGGTGGAGCTCTCGTTCTTATGTGCATAAATCGGAATGCTCGAGTGTGATCGCCTTTTGTGCCCCTCCAAATGGATGTGCTCACTCGAATGCGAGGAGGTTGGCACACACTCTAGAATCTCACACCTGACCTATGTCTTCGCGTTTGAACCTTAGCAAGATTTCCTCCAAAATAGGTGCATTATGATCCACATTGGCCTATTTCCTTCATACTCGGCCTCACAGCCCTACCTGCATAAAAGTAACATAAAAACACACATATTAGTGTAAAAACCTGAGAAAAGTAATGCTCAACATAAGGAATGAACACTTCGCATTCATATCGTACAAGCACTTATCAAACTCCCCCACACTTAAGCTTTTGCTTGTCCTCAAGCAAACATTAAAACGTTCTGTGCATCAATGAAGAAAAATATTGAAAGTGCTTGGCCTTAGGTTCACTGAGGCATACAAAGAAAGTATTCTACAAGTAAGGAAAATTTCAACACTAAATACGAAAAATCAATGCTCTAGCTAAAAACTTGAATAAAAAAGGACAACAAACCCGAATTTCGTGTATGTGTGTGCACTCACTCAAAACAACCCAAAGTATACTCCTCAAAGTTCTAAGTACAAGGGACTTATTTATCTACAAAAGTGACAATAATTTTAAAAGATGGTAGTAGCTTCACACATCCTCTAAGGTAGCCCTTTCCAAAGAGGCCGCTAAGGTGGCTTTCACACTATCGAGGTGGTAGCTCTTTCTAACCGAGTGGTAGCTTTCACTCATCCTATGAGATAGCTCTTTCTCTCATTAGGGCATAACTAGTATCCGACTTGTGAGAGTAGCTTCATACTTCATAGGTGGTAGCTCTTTCCACCCAACAAATACAAATAAACAATAAAAACTATTTTTGTTCCTTCTTTTCATTTCCATTTGAATTTAGCAAAAAGAAGTAAACCTAACTAGTCCCTTTAACATCGAACATGAGTTTCCAATAGAGTTCGGAGAGTGAGTAGTGCACTAAGTGTAAATCGGGCAAAAATTCCTAAAAATTCAAGCAAGAACTAGAGCATGAAAACATTCAATGTTAACAATTCTCCTAGACTTAAGAATACAATCATTGCAACTAAGGTGAACCGCCATTGGCTATGTGAGCATATATCAATCAAGAACAATAGAAAAGATGTGTGCATTATGAAACTCCCCCCAACACTTATGTTGTACATTGTCCTCAATGTACACATGCAAGCTCACTCAAAATATATCATTCAAAAATAGATGTGGGAGAAGTAATCAAAGCAATACTCCCCTGACTCCTAGTGTTACGTTAGATGAAGCTAATTCATTGGGAGTAGTGTTCTAACGGGTTATGAAGCTCACACGGCCAAGTGTCGAAGCACCTTGGCCGTGCCCATGACTAAGTCTCAATTCCCAAGATGACAAGACCATCTGCACGCATACACGAGGGGGTTCAGTGAAGCTCAAGAAAAACAAAAATAACTAGAGTGTATAAAAGATGAAGCAATGAAGACAACTCGGTAAATGCAACATAACATAAACTCAGAAGGAAAAATCCTTTCTGAGTGAATAAGTCTAAAAACAAGAAAATAGAATAAAGTAAAATGCACGAAAGTAAAAGAGAAGTCAAGTGTCGGAGTCACTCTCGGGCTCCTGTGCTACTGCTGTTTCTGAAATGGAAGCACATGGTGGGTCCACCGGTGCTGGAGTCGAGGATGGAGGTGCTGGAGGAACTGACAGGGCTTGAAGGGTCCTCGGCTGCAGGACAAATGATGAGGCAACGTCTCGCTCTAGGATCTGCTGTAATATGTCGAAACGTGCCATGAATTCTGTATACTAAGTGGCCTGCGTAGCCCGAATCTCGGCAACCTCAGCTCGGACCACTACTATAGCATTCTCGAGCCTCTCAAAATGATGATGAGCTCAAGATGGTGGAAATATATGCACGGGGGATGGTTCCTCTGCCGCTGGAGGTGTCTCGGTCTCCATCGGTGCTGGTTGGGGCTCGAGAGCGGACTGAGATGCCCCAGCTTCATCTTCAAATGGTATGTTCAGCACATAAACACCATTTGAATATTTTCGGATCAACCCCATGAGCCTCATTGTCTCTTACCCAAGTGGTGCTAGTATTATTGCTTTCTCGGTTCCGCTAATTTCGTCTCGCAACCCCATCCCCACAATGATTCTGGTAATATATGGACCCGAGAAGATGACACCCAATCGAGGATATTGTCCTTGATGCTTTAAATACTCCACAAATATGTGTCCGAGATGGACCGGTTCGTTCCGAACCATGGAGTACAAGTACAGAAGCTCTTGCTTGTTGATGACTCGCGTGCTATCACCGCGACCATTCACTGACCTGCTTATGATGGCGTGAAGATATCTGTAACTGGGACGAGATAAACATGAGGCCTTAGACACTCCTGGTTCATAACGCCCCTTTCCACATAATAATGAATACGCCTCAATGGGAGATAAACCCGTCATGTCAATTGGGAGATTCTCATACTCCTCAGTTTCAGTATACTCTTCATCATATAGACCAAGTCTAGTGGAAAACTGTGTGACACTCATACTATGATGCTGCACAAAAGCTCTGAACTGAATCACGTCGACACTATCAAAATGAGCATAAGAGCGGTCGAACTCAAACGAAGCAAGTACCTCTAAAGTGAGTGTGCGGATAGCAGGGTCGTGAATGTTCAGTAAATTGTGCCAATTACCGACCAATAATAATTTCTCGACCTCGTTAGCCATATAATCTGCTAGTTGCACCTTCCTAAGTAACCCAACATCTGGAATTCGCGTTTGACCAAACTTAAGCTTCTCTAACAGCTCAAACCGAGCTTGATGCGCAGGGATTGTGAATTCCATAACTTCCGGCTCAGGGGCAGGCTTTCGAGGCCGCTTAGCAACTGCTTTCTTCAATTTGGTAGCCATACCTGCATGTATCAGAAAAGGAAAATTAATCAGTTCCATTCAAGCTGCAGAAAAATAAGAACACACGGCCGTGCGGAAATTTCGCACGGCCGTGCGCTTCCACGGGGCGTGGAAAACCGCACGGCCCTTGTAGCCAATCTCCATGCCACCTCTCTATCTCACTTCCATATCGTCTTAAAAACAAATCATAACCAGTTTAGCAAGAAAATGATGTGTATTGACCATATCAATCGCAGGTAATCAGTTAGATTCAAACGAAATCAAAGAAGATAGGAAATCAAGGCTTACCGATGAGCTGCACTTAAACACCCTTACAATCCACACAATGCTCAATCAATCAACTCGAAGACAACAGTAGCAGGGGACAAGAATGTCCGAAAAATGCTCTTTGGGCTGCTTAGGTTTATTTGAGGGGAAGGGTGTGACTCTTGTATTGGGAGAGCGGATGGTCCTTTAAATCCTAGAGATCCACACAGCATGCGGGAGTCGTCCACGCCCGTGTGCCCTCAAACGAAGGGTTCACATGGGTGGACGCACGCCCCTGTGGCCTTGCTGGATATCCGAGAAAAATGTATACACGACCGTGCGGAAATTCCGCACGGGCGTAGACTTACACATGCCCAACTCACAGGGGCAGCCGCACGCCACTGTGTTTTCTCGGGATGGAGGGGACACCCTGCAGAGTTTCGCACAGGCGTGCGGAAATTACCCACTCCCGTGTGTGTTTCACAAGGTCGCCCACAGGGGCGATTCCACACCCCTGTGTGCTCTCGGGAAAATTTACCGAACTCTGCAGGAATTCACACGCCCGTGTGGAAATCACCCACGGGCGTGCAACAGTCGCATGGTCATCCACAGGGGCAGCCGCATGCCCCTGTGCCTTCTCTGCATGAGCTCGCAGTATACACCCACGGGCGTGCGAAAATTCCACACGCCTGTGTGTTTTCTCTGGGTGACTTAGAAAAACCTGCAGGCTCTGCAGAAATATTCTGAACATGTTTACACACTCAAAGCCTGCCCTATTATGCAAAATTTACCAGATAAAAACACGAAATAGAACTCAGACGACCAAACTTCACCAATTCATCACCAAACATACGATGAATAATAAAAACCCACAATAAAATCGCAGCACAAGCACTTAAAAATCGAGACACCAACACTTAACAATTTATTCATGCAAACAAACTAAACTAAGAAGATAGGAAAACAGTAAACACTTGGGTTGCCTCCCAAGAAGCGCTTGTTTAACGTCACTTAGCTTGACGTACCTCTTCCTTACCTTATGGGGGCTTGAAAAGAGTGTGTTCCTCCCTACTAGATATTGCATAGCTACTTCCTTTAAACAAAAAATCTACTTGCCGGGGTAGAATATTTGTTGGAGAGTCCAACCATCTTACCTTTGGCCTCCACGGAAACAATTTAGGTTGGGAATTGTCCAAGCATAGCACAGGTGGGTCATTGGATGGCTTCAATCTCCTACCCACGCCTTCTTCCAAACCCAAAATCTCTTTCTTGCAATTTATGAGTTGATTAATCCCAAAGAGAGATGCTTGCTTCATTACCTTAGGATTTGCGTCTTCTTCCATTCCAACTTGAAAGTAATATGTCTTCACCAACTCTCCTTGCACCATTTCCTGGTCACAAACATACTGTCCACTCAAACAATTATCACATTGAATGAATGGTTCTTCTTGTATCCTCTCAGTCTTGACAACATCATACTCGTTCCGCCCCACTTCTTCATTGTCATTCACTACCACATCTTCTCTATAAGGAACTTGACTTGCTTCCTCAAATACTTGTTGTTACCTGGAGAGTGTGTCAAGTATCCCACCTAGTTGATGCTCAAGGTTTTTATAGGAGGCTTCATGACATCTTCGTGTGGTCTCCATATTTTGGACGCAGACATCGGACGCTTCAATAAAGTTAGCGAATACTCTTTGTAACTGAAATGCATCCTCTCCGAGTATCTCACCCGTTTGACATTCCTCTTGAGGTGCCTCCCAATGTTGTTTACCATTATCCCATAATACGTTTGGGAAGCCCACTTCAATTGGATGATATGCGTTGTGACAAGGTCCCCTTGCGTATATCCCGCAAGTGCACTGGTTTGTTGAAGTAATAATCCCGGGTGAGCGGGGTCGAATCCACAGGGAGTAGGGAGTAAAGACACTTAATTCGATTCTTAGCTATGTGGAAGATCAATAATGATTGGTGTGAAATTGATTCAATTCTCAATAATAAAAGAAACAAGTGAGAGAGCAAGAATAAAGAAAAGGGTAAGGCAATCGATAAATATGGGGTACTCGGATGATGCTTCACGTAGGAAAATGGTTTCAAGTGCAAGAACTCTCTATTATGTTTCCTAATCGATGCAATGGTGAGTCGTGGAAATCCTTACATACATAGTCCCAAATCTATGGTCAACTATGCCTAACTCTATTCATGTCCCGGAGAAGAGATTAAGTAACCTCTCAACCTCGCACTCGAATAAAGTTGCAATGGGCTCTATGGATTCCAAGTGATAAATTGCTTCCTAATTATAGACCTAACCCTTTGGTCCAGGCGGAAGGTCCCTAGCCACAATTAAGCCCTAGATACTAAGATCCCCTCAACGCTTCACTCCATTGCACGCGCAACTAGGAACCAGCGGAGGTTCATCCCTTAGACCATTCACTATATTATGGCCGCAAAGAACTCAAGGAACGGAGGTATAATCTATCACTTCGGAGGGGAAAGGGGACGCTCCTGTACCTCTCGACTCACCCTCTTAACCCTCTCCAACCTAGCTTTGTCTAACGCTCGTGGTGTGCCACTCACTCACAAAGTTACCAACAAGAACACTCAACCCTAGTGTTACTCTAGGGGAAATGTTCATACAATCAAGCATTCAAGGTTGGAACTCACAATAAACATCAATTTATTGAAAACCATAATAAAGAAGTTCAATGAAACGAATACATCTAGGGTTCACAATCACCCAAGTACCCACTAGGGGTTTAGCTCTCCATGGAGCTAAATACAATCAAAGAAATAGAATGTAAAAGCAATGAATCCATAAAGAAACCCCCTCAATGGTCGTGTCGATGGTCTTGTAGAGAGTCCTCTACTCGTCGTCCAAGGATTCCCTCATCTGGTATAGGATACGCCTCAACGGAAGCTCCTCTACTAATCTTCTTCCTAAGGAATGACGATGTCAGAGCCGTAGAACCTCTCCAAAACCTTGGCCAATACCCCTCAAAACCCTAGCCGAAGCCCTCTCTCAAGTTGGGGAAAAGATGGAGAAAAGAATGCTGAAATCAGGGCTGAAATTGGCTTTAAATAGGGCTGGAATCGGGCGACTGCACGGGCGTGTATGATGTGACATGCCCCTGTGGAATTTCCACACGGGTGTGTATAATTTCCACACGCCCGTGTGGATTCTCTGTTTCTCTGATTTCTCTGCCCTGCACGGGCGTGTATGATGTAACATGCCCCTGTGGAATTTCCACACGGGCGTAGATAATTTCCACACGCCCGTGTGGATTCTCTGTTTCTCTGATTTCTCAGCCAGGCTGCTACAGTACTTGCTACAGTGTGAAATAGAATGAAGGGTAAATAGCTAAGAAAACAAAGTGCAAAGTATCTCTCAACGCCTACTCCCCGGCAACGGCGCCAAAAACTTGACAAGATCCCCTTGCGTATATCCCGCAAGTGCACGGGTTTGTCGAAGTAATAATCCCGGGTGAGCGGGTATCGAATCCACAAGAAGTGGGGACTAAAGACACTTAATTCGAATCCACAACAATTAAAAGCAACAAGTAAGAGAGCAAAAGTAAGGAGGAGGTAAGGCAATCGATAAAGATGGGGTACTCGGATGATGCTTCACCTAGGATAATCGCTTCAAGTGCAAGAACTCTCTATTATGCTTCCTAATCAATGCAATGGTGAGTCATGGAAATCCTTACATACATAGTCCCAAATCTAAGGTCAACTATGCCTAACTCTATTCATGTCCCGGAGGAGAGATTAAATAAACTCTCAACCTCGCACTCAAATAAAGTTGTAATTAGCTCTAGGGATTCCAGGTGATAAATCTCTTCCTAATTATAGACCTAACCCTTTGGTCCTGGCGGAAGGTCCCTAACCACAATTAAGCCCTAGATACTAAGATCCCCTCAACACTTCACTCCGTTGCACGCGCAACTAAGCCCCAGCGGAGATTCGTCCCTTAGATAATTCACTCTATTATGGCAGCAAAGAACTCGAGGAACGGAGGTAGAATCGATCACGTCGGAGGGGAAAGGGGACGCTCCTGTACCTCTCGACTCACCCTCTCAACCCTCTCCAACCTAGCTTGGTCTAACGCTCATGGTGTGTCACTCACTCATAAGGTTACCAACAAGAACTCACAACACTAGTGTCACTCTAGGGGAAATGTTCATATAATCAAGCATTTAAGGTTGGAACTCACAATAAACATCAATTTATTAAAAGCATAATAAAGAAGTTCAACGAAACGAATACATCCTAGGGTTCACAATCACCCAAGTACCCACTAGGGGTTTAGCTCTCCATGGAGCCAAGTACAATCAAAGAAATCGAATGTAAAAGCAGTAAATCCATAAAGAAATCCCCTCGATGGTCTTGTGGAGAGTCCTCTACTCGTAGCAAGGGATCCTTTGTCCGGCCTAGGATACACCTCGCTGGATCGATGCCGACGAAAGCTCTCCCAATAACCTTCTTCCAAACGACGCGCGATGTCGGAGCCGTAGAACCTCTCCAAAACCCTAGCCAATACCCCTCAAAACCCTAGCTAAAGCCCTCTTTCAAGTTGGGGAAAAGATGGGGAAATGATGGAGAAAAGAATACCAAAATCGGGGCTGAATCGACTTTAAATAGGGTTGGAATCAGGCGACTCCACGGGCGTGGACGGTACATGCGCCCGTGCGGAATTTCCACACGGCCATGGATAATTTCCACATGCCCGTGTGGATTCTCTGTTTCTCTGATTTCTCGGCCGGCTGTGAACAATGCTGCTACAGTACAAGCTACATTGTTGCTATAGTGCTCTGCTACAGTCTTCGACCTGAATAACTTCCCAATTCCATATTTTCATCGAGGTAACGCAAATTGGCACACGTTTACGTCGTGAATCACTTGCTTCTTAAATGATATACATGTTGGTGGAGCTCTCGTTCTTATGTGCATAAATCGGAATGCTCGAGTGTGACTGCCTTTGTGCCCCTCCAAATGGATGTGCTCACTCGAATGCGAGGAGGTTGGCACACACTCTAGAATCTCACACCTGACCTATGTCTTCGCGTTTGAACCTTAGCAAGATTTCCTCCAAAATAGGTGCATTATGATCCACATTGGCCTATTTCCTTCATACTCGGCCTCACAGCCCTACCTGCATAAAAGTAACATAAAAACACACATATTAGTGTAAAAACCTGAGAAAAGTAATGCTCAACATAAGGAATGAACACTTCGCATTCATATCGCACAAGAACTTATCAAGTAGATGCCGAGGGGGCCTGAGGAGTCCTCGGCCGCAAGACAAATGATGAAGGAATGTCTTGCTCTAAGATCTGTTGTAATACGTCGAAAGGTGTCATGAACTCTGTGTACTAAGTGGCTTGCGTGGCCCTGATCTCGGAGACCTCTGTCCGCACCACTCCTAAAGCATTCTCGAGCCTCTCGAAGCGATTATGAGCTCGAGATGGTGAAAACATACGCATGGGGGGTGCTTCCTCTGCCACTGAGGATGCCTCGGTCTCCATCGGTGCTGACTGAGGCTCAGGAGCGGGCTGAGATGCCCCGGCTTCATCACCTTTATCCTCGAATGGTATATTCAGCACATAAACACTATTTGGATATTTACTGACCAAACCCATGAGCCTCATTGTCTCTAACCCAAGTGGTGCTGGTATTATCGTCTTCTCGGCTCCGCTGATTGTGTCGTGTAGACCCATCACCAAAATGAGTCTAGTAATGTATGGACCCAAGAAAATAACACCAAGTCTAGGATACTGTCCATGATGCTTCAAATACTCCACTAAAATGTGCCCCAGATGGACCAGCTCGTTCCGAACCATGGATTATAAGTACAGAAGTTCTTGCTTGTTTATGACTCCCGTGCTATCACCGCAACCATTCACTGACCTTCTTATGATGGCGTGAAGATATCTGTAACTACGTCAAGATAAACATGAGGCCTTAGACACTCCTGGTTCATATCGCCCCTTACCACATAGTATTTTATACGCCTCCGTGGGCGATAAGCCCGACATGTCAATTGGAAGACTCTCATACTCCTCAGTCTCAGTATACTCCTCATCATATAGACCAAGTCTAGTGGAGAATTGTGTGATGCTCATACTATGATGTTGCCCAAAAGCTCTGAACTGAATAGTGCCGACACTATCAAAATGAGCATAAGAGCGGTCGAACTCAAATGAAGCAAGCACCTCTAAAGTGAGAGAGCGGATAGCAGGGTTATGAATATTCAATAACTTGTGCCAACTATCGACCAATAATAGTTTCTCGACCTCATCAGCCATGTCATCTGCTAGTTGCACCTTCCTGAGTGACCAAACATCTGGGATTCGCGTTTGACCAAACTTAAGCTTCGGTAACCGCTCAAACCGAGGTCGATGCTCAGGAAGTGTGAATTCCATGACTTCCGGCTCAGGGGCAGGCCCTCTAGGATGTTTAGCAACTGCCATCTTCGATCTCGTGGCCATACCTGCATGTATTAGAAAAAGAAAATCAATCAATTTCATTCAAACTGCAGGAAAATAACAACACACGGCCGTGTGGAAATCCCACACGCCCATGCACTTTCACGGGGCGTGGAAAACACACGGCCCTTGTAGACATTCTTCCAGCTACACCCCCATCTCACTCCCATATCTTCTCAAAAACAAATCATAACCATTTTAGTAAGAAACTGATGTGCATTATCTATTTAAATCGCAGGTAATCAGCTAGACTCAATGGAAGTTGGTGACGATAGGAAACAAAGGCTTACCGATGAGTTGAAGCTAAAACCTCTACAATCCGCACAATGCATAATCAATCGATTCAAAAACAACAATAGGAGGATAAGAGAATGTCAAAAAATGTTCTTTGAGCGGCTTAGGGTTAGCTGAGGAACAAGGTGTGACCAATGTATTGGGAGAGCAGACCGTCTTTTAATTCCTGGAGATCCACACGGGCGTGCGGGAATCACCCACGCCCGTGTGCCCTCAAACAAAGGTCTCACAGTGGCAGACGCACGCCCCTGTGGCTTTGCTGGATATCCGAGAAACTATCCTAAGCGCTCCACACACCCATGCGGAAATTACGCACGGGCATGGACATTCACAAGCTCAACTCACAGGGGCAAGCGCACGCCCCTGTGTCTTCTCGGGATTGAGAGGACTTATCTGCAGAGATTTGCACGGGCATGCGGAAATTACCCACACCCATGCGATTTTCACAGGGTCGCCCACAGGGGCGAGTTCACGCCCCTGTGTGCTCTCGGGAAAATCTGACAAACTCTGCAGGAAATCACACGCTCGTGTGGAAATTACGCACGGACGTGGAGATTCACAAGCTCAACTCACAGGGGCAGCCCCACGCCCCTGTTCTTTCTCTGGATGAGCTTGCAATACAAATCCACGGGCATGCGGAAATTCCACACGCCGGTGCGTTTTCACTGGATGCCTTAGAAAAACCTGCAAGCTCTGCAGAAAATTTCTAAACATGTTTACACACTCAGAGCCTGCCGTAGTATGTAAATTTTACCAGTGAAAAACATGGCCTAAACCCCAAAAGACACAACTTCACCAATTCTGCATGAAAACACACGATGAATACACCAAGCCCACAAGAAAAACTCAGCAAAAGCATCTAAAAATCAAGACACCAACCCTTATTTATTGCAAACAACTAAACTAGAAAATAAGAAATAGTAAACACTTGGGTTGCCTCGCAAGAAGCGCTTGTTTAACGTCACTAAGCTTGATGTACCTTGCCTTACCTCACGGGGGTTCGTGGAGGAAAAATACTTCTCTATTGTCACTCCAAATCTCTCCGCCATAGTATGGTTTCAGCCTATGTCCATTCACCTTGAATGTGCGCTTCTCCGGATGGTTAATCTCAATGGCTCCATGAGGTGAAACTTCGGTTACAGTATATGGACCAGACCACCTTGATTTGAGTTTCCCCAGAAATAAATGTAGATGAGAGTTCAATAGTAACACCTGATCGCCTACTTTGAAGTCATTCGGAATCTTAATATGCTTGTCATGCCACTTTCGAATTCTTTCCTTATATATCATTGCATTCTCATATGCCTTCATCCTCCATTCGTCTAACTCATTGAGATGTAATATTCGTTGCTTTCCGGATTTGCGCAAGTCGAAATTCATCACTTTAATTGCCCAATATGCTTTGTGCTCAAATTCCACCAGTAAATGGCAAGATTTTCCATACACTAAATTATAGGGAGTGGTCCCTATTGGGGTTTTGTATGCTGTTTTATGAGCCCAAAGTGTGTCATCTAACCTTTTCGGACCAATCTTGTTTCCCTTGTTCCACTGATTTGGTTCATATTATCTTGAGCTCTCTATTTGTAACCTCCACTTGCCCACTCGTTTGCGGATGGTAAGGAGTAGCAAGATGATGATGAACTCCATAACGCTCTAACACTTTTGCCAATTGTGTATTACAAAATGGTTCCCCGATCGCTAATGATAATTCTTGGACTTCCAAATCTAGTAAATAACTTCTTCAAAAACTTCACCACAGTTCTTGCATCATTAGTTGAAAGAGCCTGGGCTTCCACCCACTTGGAAACATAATCAACTACTACCAGAATGTATTGATTGCCATAGGACTTTGGAAACGGTCCCATGAAATACATCAAATACCTCACAAAATTGCATGGGATTTTGAGGCATCTCGTCCCTTCGTGATAAATTTCCAGCTCTTTGACAACTAGCACATCGTAAAACCAATTGATAAACATCTTGGAATAAGGTTGGACAATAGAACCCAGTGGCTAAAACCTTCTCTGCAGTTCGACTTGAAGCATAATGCCCCCCCTGGGCCTGAATGACAATGCGCAATGATGTTCCAACCTTCCTCCCTAGAAACGCACCTTCGCACCACCTGATCTGCACAAATACGGAACATGTAAGGATCTTCCCAGAAAAAATTCATAAGGTCACTAAAAAATTTCTTCTTCTGTTGAAAGCTTAAACCCTGCTTCAATACCCTTCCTGACAGATAATTCGCAAAATCTGCGAACCATGGAATATCTTTTAATTCTGATTCCTGAACCGCATACAGATGCTCTTCAGGGAAGAAATCATTAATTTCCTTTCTTGCCGGTTCTTGCCCCTCACAATCTTCTAATCTCGACAGATTATCTGCAACCACATTCTCTGTCCCCTTTTTATCTTTAATTTCCATGTCAAATTCTTGCAACAACAATATCCCCCGAATCAATCTCGGCTTCGCATCTGCCTTGTTCATGAGACAACGGAGTGCAGAGTGATCTGTGAATACTGTGACATTAGATAGGATGAGATATGGTCTGAATTTATCAAAAGCAAACACTACTGCTAATAACTCCTTTTCAGTAGTGGTGTAATTCTCTTGTGCACTTGTGAGAGTCTTGCTAGCATAATAGATCGGTTGAAATTGCTTACTTCTCCTTTGACCCAAGACCGCTCCTACTGCATAATCACTAGCATCACACATTACTTCGAACGGCTCATCCCACTTTGGTGTTGTCAGGATTGGTGCTTGCACTAACTTTTCTTTCAGCACATTAAATGCATTCAGACAGTCATTTCTGAAATCAAAAGGGGTATCCTTCTCCAAGAGTTTGGTCAACGGTTGGGAGATCTTCGAAAAGTCCTTAATGAACCTTCTGTAAAAACCTGCATGCCCCAAGAAACTGCGGATCCCTTTCGCATTCGTAGGTGGAGGAAGCTTTTCAATTATCTCAATCTTCACCTTATCCACCTCCATACCTGCCTGGGAAATCTTATGTCCATGGACAATGCCTTCTTGCACCAAAAAGTGACACTTCTCCCAGTTGAGGATGAGTTTTGTCTCTTCACATCTCACTAATACTCTTTCCAGATTATTTAAGCAAGCATCGAAAGAGTCCCCAAACACTGAAAAATCATCCATGAAAACTTCCATAATATCTTTGAGAAAGTCATCAAAAATGGTATTCATGCAGCGCTGGAATGTTGTAGGGGCGTTACACAACCCGAAAGGCATTCTTCTATAAGCAAAAGTACCATAAGGGCAAGTAAATGTGGTTTTCTCCTGATCTTCTCGGGCTATTGGGATTTGAAAATATCCCGACATGCCATCAAGGAAGCAGTAGAACTGATGCCCCGCTAGTCGTTCCAACATTTGGTCAATAAATGGCAAAGGAAAGTGATCTTTCTGAGTGACGTCATTCAGTCTTCTATAGTCAATGCAAACTCGCCAACCAGTAACTGTCCTAGTTGGGATTAACTCATTATTTTCATTCTTTACTACTGTCATTCCTCCTTTTTTCGGGACAACTTGGGTCGGGCTCACCCACTTGATGTCGGATTGGGATAGATGATTCTTGCATCCAAAAGTTTTATTACCTCCGCCTTGACAACCTCCTTCATGTTCGGGTTCAATCATCGTTGAGGTTGGATCACAGATTTGTAGTCATCCTCCATTAGGATCTTATGAGTGCAGAATGATGGGTTTATACCCTTAATGTCGGAGATCTTCCATGCAATAGCTGATTTGTGCTTTTTCAACATGCTAACAAGCTTATCCTTCTGCTTTGCAGACAAGTTTGAAGCTACAATCACAAGGAGTTTAGAGTCCTCCATTAAGAACGCATATTCCAAATGTGTTGGAAGAGTTTTAAGCTCAAGTTCTGGTGGTTCAACAATTGATGGCCGCAAGCTGCCCTCCTTCAATCTATCAATCTCCTCGAAATCATTTGCCTCATGTTCACAGTTATTCTCCTCTTCTTCCACCTGGGTACCTATTTCTTCAAAATCTACAACGGATATCAATGTGTCCATTCCACAAAGTTCCGCTTTTGAAATAGCAACTCCCACTGAAAAGAGTTCTTGCCTTTGGTCTTGATAGGAAGAATCAAACTGAGCAAGGATTCTTTCTACACTTTCCTCCAACTGATCACTCATTGACACCGACGTGGATCTCTCAAACTGCTTTATCACATTATCTAGTTCACAGTTCTGCCCTTCAACCCTGGCGACATACTCTTCAACTAATTCTTCTACTAGCTGTTGAGTGGTATACTACTCATGAAGAGAATAACACGATATGTCATGCAATGCATTTGTTTGAACTTTCTGCTCCACGTTTTCAACCATTCTCGTAATAGTGTCAAATGACTTGAACATGTTAATCATTTTCTGAAATCAAAAAGAAATAAAGAAAAGTCAGAACAATGATAGAATAAGAAGATATGAAACAGAATGTATGGTGAAATAGCTAAGAAAACAAAGTGCAAAGTATCTCTAAACTCCTACTCCCCGGCAACGGCGCCAAAAACTTGACAAGGTCCCCTTGCGTATATCCCGCAAGTGCACGGGTTTGTCGAAGTAATAATCCCGGATGAGCGAGTATCGAATTCACAGGGAGTAGGGAATAAAAACACTTAATCCGCTTCTTAGCTATGTGAAAAATCAATAGTGATAAATGTGACAATGATTCAATTCTCAAAAGTAAAATCAACAAGTAAGAGAGCAAGAGTAAAGGAGAAGGTAAGACAATCGATAAAGATGGGATACTCGGATAATGCTCTGCCTAGGACGATCGCTTCAAGTGCAAGAACCCTCTATTATGCTTCCTTATCAATGCAATAGTGAGTTGTGGAAATCCTTCATTACATAGTCCCAAATCTAAGGTCAACTATGCCTAACTCTATACATGTCCCGGAGGAGAAAACGAATAATCTCAACACCTCGCACTCGCATAGTGTTGCAATGAGCACTAGGGATTACAAGTGATAAATCTATTCCTAATTATAGACCTAACCCTTTGGTCCATGTGGAATGTCCCTAACCACGATTAAGCCCTAGATACTAAGATCACCTCAACGCTTCACTCCGTTGCACTCGCAACTAAGCCCCAGCGGAGGGTCATCCCTTAGACCATTTACTCTATTATGGCCACAAAGAACTCGAGGAACAGAGGTAGAATCTATCACGTCGGAGGGGAAAGGGGACGCTCCTATACCTCTCGAGTCACCTTCTCAACCCTCTCCAACCTAGCTATGTCTAACACTCGTGGTGTGTCACTCACTCACAAGGTTACCAACAAGAACTCTCAAACCTAGTGTCACTCTAGGGGAAATGTTCATACAATCAAGCATTCAAGGTTGGTACTCACAATAAACATCAATTAATTGAAAGCATAATAAAGAGATTCAATGAAATGAATACATCCTAGGGTTCACAAATACCCAAGTACCCACTAAGGGTTTAGCTCTCCATGGAGCTAAATACAATCAAAGAAATAGAATGTAAAAGCAATGAATCCATAGAAAAACCCCCTACATGGTTGTGTCGATGGTCTTGTGGAGAGTCCTCTACTCGTCGCAAGGGATCCTTTGTCCGGCTTAGGATACACCGCGCCGGATCGGTGCCGACGAAAGCTCTCCCAATAACCTTCTTCCAAATGATGGGCGATATCGGAGCTGTAGAACCTCTCCAGAACCCTAGCCAATATCCCTCAAAACCCTAGCTGAAGCCCTCTCTCAAGTTGGGTAAAAGATGGAGAAAAGAATGCTAAAATCAGGGCTGAATCGGCTTAAAATAGGGCTGTAGTCGGGCGACTACACGGGCCTATGGCTTTTTCACACGCCCATGTGGAATTTCCACTCGAGCGTGGATAATTTCCACACGCCCATGTGGATTCTCTGAATTCCTGTTTTCTCGGCCGAATGTAAACAGTGCTGCTACAGTACCTTCCTATATTGCTCTGCTATAGTATCCAGCCTGAATAGCTTCCCGAATCCATACTTTCATCGGGGTAACGCAAACGGGCACACGTTCACGTCATGGATCACTTACTTCTTCAATGATAGACAAGTTGGTGGAGCTCTTGTTCTATGTGCATAAGTAGGAATGCTCGAGTGTGACTACCCTTATGCCCCTCCAAATGGATGTGCCAACTAGAATACGAGGAGGTTGGCACACACTCTAGCATCTCACACCCGACCTATGTCTTCGCGTTTGAACCTTAGTAAGATTTCCTCTAAAATCGGTGCATTACGATCCACATTGGCTTCTTTCCTTCATACTCGGCCTCACAACCCTACCTGCACGAAAGTAACATAAAAACACACATATTAGTGTAAAAACCCGAGAAATGTAATGCTCAACATAAGGAATGAATGCTTCGCATTCATATCGCACAAGCACTTATCATTTATCTTGTATCCCTATGAGCTTGAACAAAGTTTATCTTCATTGTAGGGATGCCTAACACAAAATGGCTTACCTCCAAGTGCCCAAGAACCACCAGGCCCTCCTCTACACCCGATGAGAACGTCTTCAAGTTATCCCATCATCGGGAGAGATATGATCGACTGAAAACAAAACCATTTGGAACATTGTGCTACCTTGAGTGGGGACTTGTGGAGAACCTTGCGATTGCAAGTCAAGTAAGGGAATGGCTATCAAAAAATTGTTGGGACAAGCTTTTTGGCATAAACGAGCCAACCTTTCGTCAATTAACCTTGGAGGTTTCGAGTACATTTGAGGCACAACAAGATGGAGATTCCGTGTGGAATAGGAAAATTATCACCATCCATTTTCAAGCTTTTGGAAGGAAGCGTACTATGCATCACTTGGATTTTGCCAAGTACTTGGGGATCTATGATGATGAGTTTATCAACTCCATGCCTGGTAAACATCTTCAGCTTGATTTCCCAAGTGAAGTGGGTAGAAGCAACTATTGGGTGAATTTGGCGGGTGATGATCAAACTCGAAAGGCCTCACGCATGATTGACCCGACACATAGATTCATTCATGCTTTGATTACTCGATCTATTTGGGACCGGGCCGATAGCATGGGGGTTGTCACTTGATCGCTTCTCGCAAGTGTATGAGATCGCAAAGTAATACCCCTCGTGCGAGCACGAGGGTGTCGTATTCCCAAGGGCCCAAGAAGCTACTCTTACTTCCTCTTTGCTATGTTGTTTAACCTCCAAGTTTGAATGTGATAGTGATAAAACAATTAAACAAGTAAAATGCAAATAAAATGCTAACAATGAAGGGAAGATACGGGGGATAATAAAGGGAAGAAAGCGGTCGCAGATGAGGATCCTCTCAGGGGCTACTAAAGTGTGCAGGATGCCAGAAATAACATGCAAATGGCTAGTTGGACCGAGAAAACCCTAGATTAGGTCAACCCGATGGTCACGGCAATTGACCCCTAATCCGGTATGAGTATTGGATACGGAATCTCTTCCGCCCAAATCCTCCTACGATTGCAATGGGAAAGGTGGTTTTCTCAAGTTAGGGTTAGAATAAAAGCTAATACTTAACCCTAGAATTGGAGGGGTATAAATACCCGATGGTCATGGCGTATTTATACGCGTTTCCCTTCCAAGCTTGGTGAGTCTAACACTAGGGCAATGGTCATGCAACCTAGCATTACCTAAGAATTGATACACCGAGTTCTCATGCATACCAAAGCATTCAAATATACCAAGCAAGGATCACAAACAAGCCAAAATACAATAGAAAGAACCAAGCATCCATACAAACACAAGTTCACCCCCAAGGTTCACCTAAATCCGGTGACCTTGGGGTTTAGTTGTTCATAGTCAACAAATACAACAAGAAATCCATGCAAACAACCAAACAAAACATAAGAAACACTCCCTCAAAGAATGAAGGCCGGAGAAGCTTCCAAAGACACCACACAAGAGATGGCTTCCCTTTTCTTCAACCTCCTCTACACAAGCCGTAGGAGTAGATCCTGCCCAAAATCGCGCTCTCCTCATCGAATCCTCAGTGGAAATGCCCTCAAAACCTTACTTCTAGCTCAGATTTGGTGTGGTGGTGGTGAGCTCCAAGAAGAAGGCCTCCTCTCTCAAAAGAAACCCTAACAATGCTTATAAAGGGATGAACTCGGGCTTCCTTGTGGGTGGCCTCACACTCACAATACTGCCCGCAAGGATGGTGATAATACTACCTGTAAGGAAATCCAGACTTAGAGTTTTTCTGAAATTTTCATGTTCCGTGCTGTTACAGTGCATGTACAGTGCCGGGGTCCAAAAATGACATTTTTGATGTCGATTTCTTCTTACATTCCGTCGTTGAGCTCACTTAGGCTTCTTTTATGCCTGAAACATGAAATAAAAAGATTAAACCATAAAAAAGGCATCAAGTTCTCAATAAAATACAATAAACATACGCATCAGTACGTACAAAATATGTACATTTAGACGTTTATCATCACTCAAGCCGATATTTACACAATGTATGGCATCTTCGAGCGATGCCCTGCTCACATTGGCCACCTTGTTGCCGATGCATTTCTTCACCAAGGCTCGTATACGCGATTGGGAGCTATATTTATTGGGCCCTATGTGACTAGATTGATCCGTGGCATGGGTTTATTTGAGCAGAAGCGAGGCATGACCACTGTAGGAGGTACAACACCCCTCGGACCGGCCCACATATGGGCGATAGGCTTGGTGGTCGCACGTGGTAGACCCACACGTCACCAGGCCACTAGTGAGTCTAGTCAGCGACAGACAGAGCACACAGAGTTAGACCCTGAGGGCGCACCTACTCATACCCCCGGCGCTACATCTTTACCTGACTTCTACATGAGACTGAGGGGGATTGAGGGAGAGGTTCAGGCTGTGCGTCAGGAGCAGCATGAGATTCGTGGCCAGCTTCACCAGATCATTGAGGGATAGCGCCGGCTCGAGGCAGATCTTCACCGTTTCCTCACCTCCTACTATAGTTCATCCTCGCACACTGTGGCCACTTCTTCTACCGCCATGCTACCATCACCAGCACCAGATTGTGATGAGTAGCAGCTTATTGGAGGTTGGACACCTATTGTTTACTTTTGCTTGCTTTGTTTTGTATTTTTGTATTTTGTTGAGTTGGCATGGTTCTACCCTACCGACTTGTGTTGTCGAACTTTAGTTTATTTTTATCTTTGTGTTTTGTTGACTACTCTTTAGTTTCTTCCTTGTGCTTGTATTTTTAAATCTTTGTGGAATGATGATGTCCCCTTTTTGCCTCGCAGGGCATTGAGGGAATTTGGTGAGCTTTTCTGGTTTTAATGGAGGTCGGACGAGACATGTATTGGTCACCACACATTTTCTCGAGTCCTACCTCACGACGAGTACAAGTTAAACTGAGGAGTTCATTTTCACCCTCCTCTATTATTTTCATTGCTTCATCTTGCATGTTTTTCATGATTAGTGTACATTGAGGGCAATGTACAACACTAAATGTGGGGATGGGTGTATTTCATGTATTAGGATCATTTGCTACATGCTAGTGTTACCTATGATGGCTTTGTTCATTCTTGTAAGATTCTTTTAGCTTGGACTAATGATTGATGTGAGTTACTTGTTTCCATGCTTTATTGAATCCTGTTTTACCTCTAGTATTGTCATGTGCACTGAATTTTTTGTCGATGCCCTGGGAATAGCCAATGTGACTACTCTCTAAGTCTCTTGTATGCGTAACACACTACTTTGAGTACTTATCCTTAGAACACTAAGTTCTTAACTTCAATGGACTCTTGAGAACTTCTAAGTCTTGTTGAGCTAATCCTAGTTTTGTGGCATGTAGTGTACTCTGAAGATGTGATCTAGGGTGAATGTAAAAAAAAAAAAAGAGTCTATGTCAGTATTCTTCTGCTATTGAAGCATGAATGCATCTATGTGGACTGTAATCGAGTAGTTGGGTACCTCTTGTGCCTAACCAGCATGTGCACCCTCCATAAAGATTTCAAAATGATTTTCTTGCAGTCTACGTTAGTCAGACTCGGGGGAAAAAAAGAAATGAATGAGGAAATGAAAATAAAACCTAGTGATCTTTTTGAGTACCTACCAAAGGTTTTGAGTAGAAAGTGGACTTAGTTTTAAGGTATTGAATTATAAGAATCTTATTTGGCCATTGAAGTAGCACTTAGTAGTTTAAGACATAGTATTCTTTGTATGTTGAGTGATTAGCATCTAGAGCTGTACTGATTGAAGTCCTTAGGCTAGACCAGATTAGGGCAAATGAGATATAAGATTCACTTACACGACACAGACATATAAGGGGTGAGACATGATATTTTTATTATGCTTATTGACTATGACTCAACATCTATGTATCATTGTCCATTGCTTTTGTAGTCATATATACTTGATGCTAGAGGTAATGCATTTAGACACTTCTCAGTCTCTTTATCTTTCATGAGTTGATTGCTTGGGGACAAGCAATGCTTAAGTGTGGAGATATTTGATAAGTGTCTAAATGTAGATGTTTTCATGTATACATCTTATTCACTTTGCATGTATTTTGTGAGGTTTGATGCCCGTTTTTCACTTAATCATCTACTATTTGCTTTGTAGGGCATAAGGAAGCCATGGAGAACAAGAAGATATCATTTGTGCGAAAAGAGAAGAAAACAGGAATTTCATACTATCCCCATACTACCCAGTATGGGGGGCCGTATGCCCTGTAGCAGTGGAATGATTCAGAGTGTCTACCCAATTTCCATACTACCCAGTATATGGGGCCATATGGAGGACATATGCACCTCGTATGGAACGTGAATCTAGGGTTTTTGAGAGCTATACGACCCCCATACGACCCGTATAACCCGGGGGGTATATATACTGACTTTTAGGGCAGAAAAGAGACTTTTGGATAGACTTTTTGCTGGGCATATTTTGGGGAGACACTTGAGAGGCTTGTGGCAACCTTAGGGAGGAGAAGAAGGGCAAGGAAGCTAGAAGATCATCCAAGCCCAAGGTCCAAGACTCTCAAGGCAAGAAGGCAACTTCATTCAAGGGGAGATCTACCACGATTTGAAGGAAGGAGATCCGAGGCAAGAGGAAGCATCATTGGGCACTCCTTTGGCGGGGGAAGCGTCATTCGGCATATTCTTCAACTCCTCCTCCACCATTTCATCTAGGGAGTGTCATTTATGCTTTTGTTTCATGTTTTGCTTGTTTGTATTGCTTGTTGTGGGATGATGACACACTAGACCCCCAAGGCCACCGGGTCTTGGTGAACCTTGGGGGGTTTTATTATGTATGTTGGATGATAACTTGTTAATTCCATGTTTGGGTAATTTTGAGATTTAATCCATTGTTTTCAAGCTAAGTGCTACACTAAGGAGAAATCCATAGCTCTTTTATGAGTGATGCATGTAGATGTGACTTGCTCGCATGTATTAGATCATGAATGGATTTGAAGGGGATACTTGTATCATCACTCCGAGAAATCGGGTGTTTGGTAGCCCTCCATGTAGGTTTAATCCGAAGAAGAGTAGGTTTACTCCTAAGTAAGATTTCCACATACTTAATGCAATCGTAGGGATATGGATTTGGGAGAAATTCCTATCAATGTTCGTATGGGATTAGGGTTCAATCGCCGAGAATTTGGGGTTGTTCTAATCTTGGAATCTCATGGTCCATTTTACCCTTGCATCTTTAGATCATCATCCATGTTGCATGATAACCCCTCAAGGGGATCCACATCCATAGGCCTTTGCATTTCATTGATTCTCTTGCTTGCTCATTGCTTGTTCTCTCTAATTTGTTGGAAAATATCGTTTTAGCTTTAATTACATTTAGTAGAGTAAAATCCATCGCTTGAGATCTTAGGCTAGATAATAGCTCAAGAAGGAGTAATAGGAGATCCTTCGCCCCGTGGAATACGATCCTCGTGTCTTCACATGAGGTATTACTTGGCGATCCCGTACACTTGCGGGGAATCAATCATAACCACACGGCCGTGGATAATTTTCACACAGCCGTGTGGATCTCTACAGAAGAGCTCTGATAAGTGCTTGTGCGATATGAATGCGAAGTGTTCATTCCTTATGTTGAGCATTACGTTTCTCAGGTTTTTACATTAATATGTGTGTTTTTATGTTACTTTTATACAGGCAGGGTTGTGAGGCCAAGTATGAAGGAAATAGGCCAATGTGGATCATAATGCACTTATTTTGGAGGAGATCTCACTAAGGTTCAAACGCGAAGACATAGGTCAGGTGTGAGATGCTAGAGTGTGTGCCAACCTCCTTGTATTCAAGTGAGCACATTCATTTGGAGGGGCACAAAGGCAGTCACACTCGAGCATTCTTATTTATGCATAAAAGAACAAGAGATCCACGAACGTGTACATCATTGAAGAAGCAAGTGATTCACGACGTAAACGTGTGCCCGTTTGCGTTACACCAATGAAAGTATGGAATTCGGGAGTATTTCCGGCAGAGTACTGTAGCAAAATAATGTAACAATTACTGTAGATGCCCGGCGGAGAAATCAGAGAAACAGAGAATCCACACGGGCGTGTGGAAATTATCCACGCCGTGTGGAAATTCCACAGGGGCGTGTGACATCATACACGCCCGTGCAGTCGCCCGATTCCAGCCCTATTTAAAGCTGATTCCAGCCCCGATTTCAGTATTCTTTTCTCCATCTTTTCCCCAACTTGAGAGAGGGCTTCAGCTAGGGTTTTGAGGGGTATTAGCCAAGGTTTTGGAGAGGTTCTACGGCTCCGACATCGTGATTCCATTAGGAAGAAGATTGGTAGGGGAGCTTCGATCGAGGCGTATCCTATATCGGATGAAGTAATCCTTGGACGACGAGTAGAGGACTAAATTGTGGCTTGGGACCTTCCTCTTGGACCAAAGGGTTAGGTCTAAATCTAGGAAGAGATTTATCACTTGGAATCCCTAGAGCTCATTGCAACTCTATGCGAGTGCAAGATGTTGAGATTGTTCGATTTCTCCTCCGGGACATGTATAGAGTTAGGCATAGTTGACATTAGATTTGGGACTATGTATGTAAGGATTTCCACGACTCACCATTGCATTGATTAGGAAGCATAATAGAGAGTTCTTGCACTTGAAGCGATTATCCTAGCTGAAGCATCATCCGAGTACCCCATCTTTATCGATTGCCTTGCCTCCTCCTTACTTTTGCTCTCTTACTTGTTGCTTTTAATCGTTGAGAATTGAATCATCATCACACTTATCATTGTTGATACTCCACATAGCTAAGAATTGAATTAAGTGTCTTTACTCCCTACTTCCTGTGGATTCGATCCCGCTCACCCGGGATTATTACTTCGACAAACCCGTGCACTTGCGGGATATAAGCAAAGGGGACCTTGTCAAGTTTTTGGCACCGTTACCGGGGAGTTAGGCGTTTAGAGATACTTTGCACATTGTTTTCTTAGCTATTTCACTACACGTTCTATTTCATATCTTCTTATTCCATCATTGCTCTAATCTTTCCTTATTTCTTTTTGTTGCAGAAAATGATTAACATGTTTGAATCATTTGACACTATCATGAGAATGGTCGAACATGTAGAGCAAAAAGTTCAAACAGTAGCATGGAATGATACATCGTGTTATTCCTATCATGGACAATGTACAACTCAACAACCTTTGGAAGAGTCAGTTGAAGAGTACATCACCAGGATTCAAGGGCAAAGCTATGAGTTAGATAGTGTGATAAAGCAGTTTGAGGAATCCACGTCAGTGTCAATGAATGACCAATTTGATGACAGTATAGAAAGAATCCTTGCTAGGTTTGAGTCTTCTTATCAAGATCAGAGGCAAGAACTCTTTTCAGTTGGTGTTACTATCTCAAATTTGGAATTCTGTGAAATGGACAAGTTGACATCCATTGCAGGCTGTAAAGAAATAGATATCCAGGTGGATAAGGAAGAAAGTAAATGTGAACATGAGGCGAATGATTTCGAGGAGATTGATAAATTGAAGGAGGGTAGCTTGCGGCCATCAATTGTCGAACCATCAGAACTTGAACTTAAAACTCTTCCAGAACATTTGGAATATGCATTTCTAAAGGAAGACTCTAAACTCCCCGTAATCGTGGCGTCGAACTTATTTGCGGAGCAAAAGGATAAGCTTGTTAGCATGTTGAAAAAGCACAAATCGGCTATCGCATGGAAGATTTCCAACATTAAGGGTATAAACCAATCATTCTGCACTCATAAGATCTAATGGAGGATGATTATAAATCTGTAATCCAATCTCAGCGAAGATTGAACCCGAATATGAAGGAGGTTGTTAAGGCGGAGGTAATAAAACTTTTAGATGCAGGGATCATCTACCCCATATCCGACAGCAAGTGGGTGAGTCCGACC
This sequence comes from Dioscorea cayenensis subsp. rotundata, assembly GCF_009730915.1. NCBI lineage: Eukaryota > Viridiplantae > Streptophyta > Magnoliopsida > Dioscoreales > Dioscoreaceae > Dioscorea > Dioscorea cayenensis. Next base: position 17,775,815 of record NC_052478.1, read on the forward strand.
CAAGTTGTCCCGAAGAAAGGAGGAATAACAGTAGTGAGGAATGAGAAGAATGAGTTAATCCCCACGAGGACAGTGACTGGTTGGGGAGTCTGCATTGATTATAGAAGACTAAATCATGTCACTCGGAAAGATCACTTCCCTTTGCCCTTCATTGACCAAATGTTGGAGAGATTAGCAAGACATCATTTCTATTGTTTCCTTGATGGCATGTCTGGATACTTTCAAATTCCGATAGCCCCAGAAGATCAGGAGAAAACCACATTTACTTGCCCTTATGGTACCTTTGCTTATAGAAGAATGCCTTTCGGGTTGTGTAATGCCCCTGCAACATTTCAGCGTTGCATGACGGCCATTTTTGATGATTTTCTCGAAGATATTATGGAAGTTTTCATGGATGACTTTTCAGTGTTCAGGGACTCTTTTGATGCTTGCTTAAACAATTTGGAAAGAGTATTAGTGAAATGTGAAGAGATGAATCTCGTCCTTAACTGGGAGAAGTATCACTTTATGGTGCAAGAAGGCATTGTTCTTGGAAATAAGATTTCTCAGGCATGTATGGAGGTGGATAAGGCGAAGATTGAGATAATTGACAAACTTCCACCACCTACGAATGTAAAAGGGATCCGCAGTTTCTTGGGTCATGCGGGTTTTTACAGAAGGTTTATTAAGAACTTTTCAAAAATCTCACAACCGTTGACCAAACTTCTGGAAAAGGATACCCCTTTTGACTTCGGGAATGACTGTTTGAATGCATTCAATGTATTGAAAGAGAAGTTAGTGCAAGCACCAATCCTGACAACACCGAAGTGGGATGAGCCATTTGAAGTCATGTGTGATGCGAGTGATTATGCAGTGGGAGCTGTTTTCGGGCAGAGAAGAAATAAGCAATTTCAACCGATTTATTATGCTAGCAAGACCCTCACAAGTGCACAAGAGAATTACACCACTACTGAAAAGGAATTATTAGCAGTAGTGTATGCTTGTGATAAATTCAGACCATATCTCAACCTATCTAATGTCACCGTGTTCACAGATCATTCTGCACTCCGTTATCTCATGAACAAGGCAGATGCGAAGCCGAGATTGATTCGGTGGATATTGTTATTGCAAGAATTCGATATGGAAATCAAAGATAAAAAGGGGACAAAGAATGTGGTTGCCGATCATTTATCGAGATTAGAAGGTTGCGAGGGGCAAGAACCGACAAGCAAGGAAGTTAATGATTTCTTCCCCGAAGAACACTTGTATGCGGTACAGGAATCAGAATCGGAAGATACCCCCTGGTTTGCGGATTTTGCAAATTATCTGTCAGGAAAGGTATTGAAGCGGGGCTCAAGCTTTCAACAGAAGAAGAAATTTTTCAGTGATCTAAAGAATTTCTTCTGGGAAGATCCGTACCTGTTCAGTATTTGCGCAGATTAGGTGGTGCGAATGTGTGTTTCTAGGGGGGAAGGGTGGAACATCATTGCACATTGTCACTCAAGCCTAGTGGGGGGGCACTATGCGTCAAGTCGAACTGCAGAGAAGGTTCTAGCTGCTGGGTTCTACTGGCCAACTTTATTCAAAGATGTTCATCAATTCGCTTTATGATGTGATAGTTGTCAAAGGGCTGGAAACTTATCACGAAGGGATGAGGTGCCTCAAAATCCTATGCAATTTTACGAGGTATTTGATGTATGGGGAATTAATTTCATGGGACCATTTCCAAAGTCCAATGGCAATCAATACATTTTGGTAGAAGTTGACTATGTTTCCAAGTGGGTGGAAGCCCAGGCTCTTCCAACTAATGATTCAAGAACTGTGGTAAATTTTCTTAAGAAGTTATTCGCTCGATTCGGAACTCCAAGAATTATCATTAGCGATCGGGGAACACACTTTTGTAACACACAATTAGAGAAAGTGTTAAAGCGTTATGGAGTTCATCATCACCTTGCGACACCTTACCATCCACAAACGAGTGGGCAAGTGGAGGTTACAAATAGAGAGCTCAAGAGAATCTTGACCAAAATAGTGGATCAAGGTAAACGAGATTGGTCTGAAAGGTTGGACGACACACTTGGGGCTCATAGAACAACATACAAAACACCAATAGGGACCACTCCTTATAATTTGGTGTATGGAAAATCTTGCCATTTACCGGTGGAGTTAGAGCACAAAGCATATTGGGCAATTAAATTGATGAATTTTGACTTGTGCAAATCTGGAGAGCAATGAATATTACATCTCAATGAGCTTGATGAATTGAGGATGAAGGCATATGAGAATGCAAGGATATATAAGGAAAGAATTCGGAAGTGGCATGACAAGCATATTAAAATCCCAAAAGACTTCAAAGTCGGCGATCAGGTGCTACTATTCAATTCCCGTCTACGTTTATTCCTGGGGAAACTTAAATCAAGATGGTCTGGTCCGTATATCGTAACCGAAGTTTCACCTCATGGAGCCATTGAGATTAATCATTCAGAGAAGGGCACATTCAAGGTGAATGGACATAGGCTGAAACCATACCATGGCGGAGAGATTTGTAGTGATAATAGAGAAGTATTTTTCCTCCATGAACCCCCGTGAGGTAAGAAAGATACGTCAAGCTTAGTGACGTTAAACAAGCGCTTCTTGGGAGGCAACCCAAGTGTTTACTTTTTTTGTACCTTTTAGTTTAGTTTGTTTGCATGAATAAATTGTTAAGTGTTGGTGTTTCAATTTTTGAGTGCTTGTGCTGCGATTTTATTGTGGGTTTTTAAAAGAATTCATTGTATATTTTGTTGAGAATTGGCGAAGTCTGGTCGTTTGAGTTCTATTTTGTGTTTTTATCTGGTATATCTTACACAATAGGGCAGGCTCTGAGTGTGTAAACATGTTCAGACTAGTTCTGCAGAGCCTGCAAGTTTTTCTAAGTCATCCAGAGAAAACACACGGGCGTGTGGAAATTCCACACGCCCGTGGGTGTGTACTGTGAACTCTTCCAGAGAGGGCACAGGGGCGTACGGCTGCCCCTGTTGACGACCATGTGACTGGCGCACGCCCATGGGTAATTTCCACACGGGCGTGTGCCTTCCTGCAGAGTTAGGCAGATTTTCCCGAGAACACACAGGGGCGTGGACTCGCCCATGTGGGTGACCTCGTGAACCACACACGGGCGTGGGTCATTTCCACACGCCCGTGCGAATCTCTGCAGGTTGCTTTCTCCATCCCGAGAAAACACAGGGGCGTGCGGCTGCCCCCTTTGAGTTCGGCATGTGAATGTCAACGCCCGTGTGGAAATTCCGCATGGGCGTGTATAATTTTTCTCGGATATCTAGTAAGGCCACAGGGGCATGCGTCCGCCCCTGTGAACCTGTTATTTGAGAGCGCACGGGCGTGGACGACTCCCGCACGCCCGTGTGGATCCTCAGGATTTAAAGGACCATCCGCTCTCCTAATACAAGAGTCACACCCTTCTCCTCAAATAACCCTAAAACACCCAAAGAGCATTTTTTCTGACATTCATGTCCCCTGCTACTATCGTCTTTTAGTCGATTGATAGAACATTGTGTGGATTGTAGGAGTGTTTACGTGCAGTTCATTGGTAAGCCTTGATTTCCTCTCTTCTTCGATTTCGTTGGATTCTAACTGATTGTCTGCGATTGAAATGGTTAATACGCATCATTTTCTTGCTAAAACTGATTATAATTTGTTTCTAAGACGATATGGAAGTGGAATAGAGAGGTGGCATGGAGATTGGCTACAAGGGGCGTGCGGTTTCCACGCCCCATGGAAGCGCACGGGCGTGCGGAATTTCTGCATGACTGTGTGTTCTCATTTTTCTGCAGTCTGAATGGACCTGATGGATTTTCCTTTTCTAATACATGCAGGCATGGCTACCAAATCAAATAAAACAGTTGCTAAGCGGCCTCGAAAGCCTGCCCCTGAACCGGAAGTTATGGGATTCACACTACCGGCGCATCAAGCTCGATTTGAGCGGTTAGAGAAGCTTAAGTTTGGTCAAACGCGAATCCCAGATATTGAGTTACTCAGGAAGGTACAACTAGCAGATGATATGGCTGACAAGGCCGAGAAATTATTATTGGTTGGTAATTGGCACAAGTTACTGAACATTCGTGACCCTGCTATCCGCACACTTACTTTGGATGTGCTTGCTTCATTTGAGTTCGACCGCTCTTATGCTCATGTCGATAGTGTTGACGCAATTCAGTTTAGAGCTTTTGGGCAGCATCATAGTATGAGTGTCACACAGTTTTCCACTAGACTTGGTCTATATAATAACGAATATACTGAAACTGAGGAGTATGAGAAACTTCCAATAGACATGACGGGTTTATCTCCCATTAAGGCGTATTCATTATTATGTGGAAAGGGGCGTTATGAACCAGGAGTGTCTAAGGCTTCATGTTTATCTCGACCTAGTTACAGATATCTTCACGCCATCATAAGCAGGTCAGTAAATGGGTGTGGTGATAGTACGTGAGTCATCAACAAGCAAGAGCTTATGTACTTGTACTCCATGGTTCAGAACGAACAGGTTGACAAGTTCCCCTTGCTTATATCCCGCAAGTGCACGGGCTTGTCGAAGTAATAATCCCGGGTGAGCGGGGTCGAATCCACAGGGAGTAGGGAGTGAAAATACTTAATTTGATTCTTATCTATGTGGAATATCAATAGTGATAAGTGTGAAATTGATTTAATTCTCAACAATAAAAACAACAAGTGAAAGAGCAAAAGTAAGAAGAGGGTAAGGCAATCGATAAAGAATGGGGTACTCGGATAATGCTTCACCTAGGATGATCACTTCAAGTGCAAGAACTCTCTATTATGCTTCCTAATCAATGCAATGGTGAGTCATTGATATCCTTACATACATAGTCCCAAATCTAAGGTCAACTATGCCTAACTCTATACATGTCCTGGAGGAGAAATCGAACAATCTCAACACCTCGCACTCGCATAGAGTTGCAATGAGCTCTAGGGATTCCAAGTGATAAATCTCTTCCTAAATATAGACCTACCCCTTTGGTCCAGATGGAAGGTCCCTAGCCACAATTAAGCCCTAGATACTAAGATCCTCTCAACGCTTCACTCCATTGCACGCGCAACTAGGCCCCAGTGGAGGTTCATCCCTTAGACCATTCACTCCATTATGGCTGCAAAGAACTCGAGGAACGGAGATAGAATCTATCACGTCGGAGGGGAAAGGGGACGCTCATGTACCTCTCGACTCACCCTCTCAACCCTCTCCAACCTAGCTTTGTCTAACGCTAGTGGTGTGTCACTCACTCACAAGGTTACCAACAAGAACTCTCAACCCTAGTGTCACTCTAGGGGAAATGTTCATACAATCAAGCATTCAAGGTTGGAACTCACAATAAACATCAATTTATTGAAAGCATAATAAAGAAGTTCAATGAAACGAATACATCCTAGGGTTCACAATCATCCAAGTACCCACTAGGGGTTTAGCTCTCCATGGAGCTTAATACAATCAAAGAAATCGAATGTAAAAGCAATGAATCCATAAAGAAACCCCCTTGATGATTGTGTCGATGGTCTTGTGGAGAGTCCTCTACTCGTCGTCCAAAGATTCCTTCGTCCGGTATATGATACGCCTCGATCGAAGCTCCCCTACCACCTTCTTCCTAATGGAATCACGATGTCGGAGCCGTAGAACTTCCCCAAAACCTTGGCCAATACCCCTTGAAACCCTAGCCGAAATCCTCTCACAAGTTGGGGAAAAGATGGAGAAAAGAATACAAAAATCGGGGCTGAATCGGCTTTAAATAGGGCTGGAATCGGGCAACTCCACGGGCGTGGATGATACACGCGCCCGTGCGGAATTTCCACACGGGCGTAGATAATTTCCACAGGCCCATGTGGATTCTCTGTTTCTCTGGTTTCTCGGCAGGCTGTGAACAGTGTTGCTACAGTGATTGCTATAGTGCTCTGCTACAGTCTTCGACCTGATTAACTTCCCAATTCCATTCTTTCATCGGGGTAACACAAACGGGCACATATTCACGTCGTGAATCACTTGCTTCTTCAATGATGTACATGTTGGCGGGGCATTCCGACTTATATGCATAAGTCGGAATGCTCGAGCGTGACTGCCTTTGTGCCCCTCCAAATAGATGTGCTCACTCGAATGCGAGGAGGTTGGCACACACTCTAGCATCTCACACCTGACCTATGTCTTCGCGTTTGAACCTTAACAAGATCTCCTCCAAAATAGGTGCATTATGATCCACATTGGCCCATTTCCTTCATACTCGGCCTCACAACCCTACCTGCATAAAAGTAACATAAAAACACACATATTAATGTAGAAAACTGAGGAAAGTAATGCTCAACATAAGGAATGAACGCTTCGCATTCATATCGCACAAGCACTTATCACCGGTCCATCTGGGACACATTTTAGGAGAGTATTTGAAGCATCAAGGACAATATCCTCGATTGGGTGTCATTTTCTCGGGTCCATATATTACCAGACTCATTGTGGGGATGGGTTTGTGAGACAAAATCAGCGGAACTGAGAAAGCGATAATACCAGCACCACTTAGGTTAGAGACCATGAGTCTCATGGGGTTGACCCGAAAATATTCAAATAGTGTCTATGTGCTGAACATACCATTCGGAGATGAAGCTGGGGCATCTCAGTCTGCCCCCGAGCTACAACCAACACCGATGGAGACCGAGACACCTCCCGCGGCAGTGGAACCACCCCCTGTGCGTACAGTTCCACCATTTCGAGCCCATGATCATTTTGAAAGGCTCGAGAGTGTCGTGGGAGTGGTACGGACAGAGGTGGCTGAAGCTCGAGCAGAGATCGCCGAGATTAGGGCTACGCAGGCCACTCAGTACACAGAGTTCATGGCACGTTTCAACATATTACAGCAGATCTTAGAGCGAGACGCTGCCTCATCATTTGTCCTGCAGCCGAGGACTCTTCAGGCATCATCAGTACCTCCAGCACCTCCATCCTCGACCCCAGTACCAGAGGACCCACTATATGCTTCCACTTCAGCAGCAGCAACAGCGGAACCCGAGAGCGCCTTCGACACTTGACCTTTCTTTTACTTTCATGCATTTTACTTTATCTTATTTTCTTGTTTTTAGACTTGTTCACTCAGAAAGGATTTTCCTTATGAGTTTATGTTATTTTGCATTATCGAGTTGTATTCATTGCTTCATCTTTTATACACTCGAGTTATTTTTGTTTTTCTTGAGCTTCACTGAACCCTCTCGTGTATGCGTGCAGATGGTCTTGTCTTCTTGGAAATTGAGACTTAGTCATGGGCACGGGCAAGGTGCTTTGGCACTTAGCCGTGCGAGCTTCACAACCCGTTGGAACACTACTCCCAATGAATTAGCTTCATCAAACACAACACTAGGACTTAGGGGAGTATTGTTTTGATTGCTTCTCCCACATCTATTTTTTTTTAATGATATATTTTGAGTGAGCTTGCATGTGTACATTGAGGACAATGTACAACTTAAGTGTGGGGGGGAGTTTCATAGTGCACACATCTTTTCTATTGTTCTTGATTGTTATATGCTCACATAGCCAATGGCGGTTCACCTTTGTTGCAATGGTTGTATTCTTGAGTTTAGGAGAATTTCTAACATTGAATGGTTTCATGCTCTAGTTCTTGCTTGAATTTCTAGGAATTTTTGCCCGATTTGCACTTAGTGCACTACTCACTCTTTGAACTCTATTGGAAACTCTTGTTCGATGTTAAAGGGACTAGTTAGGTTTATTTTCTTGTGCTAATTCAAAAAAAAAATGAAAAGAAGGAACAAAATAGTTTTATTGTTTATTTGTATTTGTTGGGTGGAAAGAGCTACCACCTATAAAGTATGAAGCTACTCTCACAAGTCGGATACTAGTTATGCCCTAATGAGAGAAAGAGCTATCTCATAGGATGAGTGAAAGCTACCACTCGGGTAGAAAGATCTACCACCTCGAAAGTGTGAAAGCCACCTTAGCGGCCGCTTGGGAAAGGGCTACCTTAGAGGATGTGTGAAGCTACTATCATTTTTTGAAATGTTTGTTGTTTTCTTGTTGTAGATAAATAAGTCCCTTGCACTTAGAACTTTGAGGAGTATAACTTGGGGTGTTTTGAGTGAGTTCACACACTTACACGAAATTCGGGTTTGTTATCCTTTTTTATTCAAGTTTTTAGCTAGAGCATTGATTTTTTTCGTATTTAGTCTTAAAATTTTCCTTACTTATAGAATGCTATCTTTGTATACTTTGGTGAACCTAAGGCCAAGCACTTTCAACATTTTCTTCATTGATGCACAGAATGTTTTAATGTTTGCTTGAGCACAAGCAAAAGCTTAAGTGTGGGGGAGTTTGATAAGTGCTTGTGCGATATGAATGTGAAGCGTTCATTCCTTATGTTGAGCATTACTTTTCTCAGGTTTTTACATTAATATGTGTGTTTTTATGTTACTTTTATGCAGGTAGGATTGTGAGACCGAGTATGAAGGAAATAGGCCAATGTGGATCATAATGCACCTATTTTGGAGGAGATCTTGCTAAGGTTCAAACGCGAAGACATAGGTCAGGTGTGAGATGCTAGAGTGTGTGCCAACCTCCTCGTATTCGAGTGAGCACATTCATTTGGAGGGGCACAAAGGCAGTCACACTCGAGCATTCTGATTTATGCATATAAGAACAAGAGATCCACCAACGTGTACATCATTGAAGAAGCAAGTGATTCACGACGTAAACGTGTGCTCGTTTGCGTTACCCCAATGAAAGTATGGAATTCGGGAGTATTTTCGGTAGAGTATTGTAGCAAGTACTGTAGCAAAACACTATAGCAAGTACTGTAATAGCCCAGCCGAGAAATCAGAGAAATAGAGAATCCACACAGGCGTGTGGAAATTATCCACGCCCGTGTGGAAATTCCACAGGGGCGTGTGACATCATACACGCCCGTGCAGTCCCCCGATTTTAGCCCCGATTTCAGTATTCTTTTCTCCATCTTTTCTCCAACTTGAGAGAGGACTTCGGCTAGGGTTTTGAGGGGTATTGGCCAAGGTTTTGTAGAGGTTCTACGGCTCCAACATCGTGACTCCATTAGGAAGAAGGTTGGTAGGGGAGCTTCGATCGAGGCGTATCCTATACCGGACGAAGGAATCCTTGGACGACGAGTAGAGGACTTTCCATAAGACCATCGACACGACCATCGAGGGGGTTTCTTTATGGATTCATTGCTTTTACATTCAATTTCTTTGATTGTACTTAGCTCCATGGAGAGCTAAACACCTAGTGGGTACTTGGGTGATTGTGAACCCTAGGATGTATTCGCTTCTTTGAACTTCTTTATTATGCTTTCAATTAATTGATGTTTATTGTGAGTTCCAACCTTGAATGCTTGATTGTATGAACATGTCCCCTAGAGTGACACTAGGGTTGAGAGTTCTTGTTGGTAACCTTGTGAGTGAGTGACACACCACGAGGGTTAGACAAAGCTAGATTGGAGAGGGTTGAGAGGGTGAGTCGAGAGATACAGGAGCGTCCCCTTTCCCCTTCGACGTGATAGATTCTACCTCCGTTCCTCGAATTCTTTGCGGCCATAATAGAGTGAATGGTCTAAGGGATGAACCTCCGCTGGGGCCTAGTTGCCCGTGCAATGGAGTGAAGCGTTGAGGTGATCTTAGTATCTAGGGCTTATTTGTGGCTACGGACCTTCTACCTGGACCAAAGGGTTAGGTCTAAATCTAGGAAGAGATTTATCACTTGGAATCCCAAGAGCTCATTGCAACTCTATGCGAGTGCGAGGTGTTGAGATTGTTCGATTTCTCCTCCGGGACATGTATAGAGTTAGGCATAGTCAACCTTAGATTTGGGAGTATGTATGTAAGGATTTCCACAACTCACCATTGCATTGATTAGGAAGCATAATAGAGAGTTCTTGCACTTGAAGCTATTATCCTAGGTGAAGCATCGTCCGAGTATCCTATTTTTATCGATTGCCTTGCCTCCTCCTTACTTTTGCTCTCTTACTTGTTGCTTTTAATCGTTGAGAACTGAATCATCATCACACTTATCATTGTTGATACTCCACATAGCTAAGAATCGAATTAAGTGTCTTTACTCCCTACTCCCTGTGGATTCGACCCCGCTCACCCGGGATTATTACTTCAACAAACCCGTGCACTTGCGGGATATAAGCGAAGGGGACCTTGTCAAGCTCTCCTCCATCCTGAGAATACACAGGGGAGTGTGGGTACCCCTATGAGCGGGACCTATGAATATGAACGCCTGTGGGGAATTTCCTCCAGGGCGTGTGAAACACTTAGAACAATTTCTCGGGTTGGATAGAGAATACAAAGGGGCGTGCGCCTGCCTCTGTAAGTCGGGAACACGGGAATGGAGAATTGCTACAAGCCCATGTGGATGCATTTATAAGCATAGTGTTTACCCCTGTGGGTCTTTCCTGTGGAGTAACACAGGCGTGGGTAATTTCTACACTCCCGTGTGAATGTACAAAACTCAGAAAGGCTGCGTTTTCTCTTTATAAATTTATTTTGCCTTTTCATATTTTCACTCCCAAACATTCTGAGAACGCATCCTTGCAGTGTCCCAATCTCTCATGGTCGTTTTAGAGTGTTGTTACTTGAATTTTCATGCCGTTTTCTATTTTTCATTTTCATTTCGTTGGTAAGTTTCTCTTTCTCTTTTATTCACCCAATCTTTATTTATTTTGCAGCACCAGCAACATCTTAACCAGTAGTGGCAACAAATGCATCAGTAATTGACACTGACACTTGAGGCGTCTTTACCTTCTTTGTTCTTATTTTTCATATTTTATTTTCGCATTTTATTTTGGACTTGTATACTCAGAAAGGATCTTCCTTCTGAGTTTATCTTTTATTTTTGTCTGTAGTTGTATTTCATTGCTCTATCTTTTATATACTCGAGTCATTTTAGTTTATTGAGCTTCACTGAACCTCCTTGTGTCTGCGTGCAGATGGTCTTGTCAGTAGGGAAATTGAGAACTAGTCATGGACACGGCCAATGTGTTACACTTGGCCGTGTGTGCTTCACAACCCATTGGAACTCAACCCATTGAAATAATAATACTATTATTTCAATTGCCCACTCCCACATGTGTTTTAAATTGTATCACTTTTATGCATGTGTACATTGAAGGCAATGTACATCTTAAGTGTTGGGTGGGAGAGTTCACATTGCACATGTCCTTTATAGAAATTTTGATTGACATACATGCTCACATGGCCAATGCTGGTTCATCTTAGTTGAAATGAGTGTATCCTTGAGTTTAGGAGAATTTTAACATTGAATGTTTTCATGCTCTAGTTTGTTCTTGAATTTCTCGCAATTTCTGCCCGATTGACACTTGTTGCACCACTCGCTCATGAAACTCTTTTTAAAACTCAAGTTTGATGTTTAAGGCACTAATTAGTTTTGTTTCTCGTGTTATTTTGGGTAGGAAAAAATATATATATATAAATATATATAAAAAATAGATATACTTTTTAGTTGTGCATTTTGGGTGGAAATAGCTACCACCTATGAAGTATGAAGCTGATAAGTGCTTGTGTGATATGGATGCGAAGCATTCTTTCCTTATGTTGAGCATTACTTTTCTCGGGTTTTTACACTAATATGTGTGTTTTTATGTTACTTTCGTGAAAGTAAGGTTGTGAGGCCGAGTATGAAGGAAAGAAGCTAATGTGGATCATAATGCACCGATTTTGGAGAAAATCTTGCTAAGGTTCAAACGCGAAAACATAGGTCGATGTGAGATGCTAGAGTGTGTGCCAACCTCCTCGTATTCGAGTTTGGCACATCCATTTGGAGGGGCACAAAGGCAGTCACACTCGAGCATTCCGACCTATGCGCATAGAACAAGAGCTCCACCAACGTGCCTATCATTGAAGAAGCAAGTGATCCACGACGTGAACGTGTGCTCGTTTGCGTCACCTCGATGAAAGTATGGACTCAGGAAGTATTTTAGGCAAGTACTGTAGCAAATGTACTGTAGTAGTACTGTTCACAGCCTGCCGAAAATCACAATTCCAGAGAATCCACACGGGAGTGTGCAAATTACCCACGCCCGTGTGGAACTTCCACATGGGCGTGTGAAAAATCCAAAGGACCGTGTGGATGCCCGATTCAAGCCCTATTTAAAGCCGATTTCAGCCCCAATTTCAGTATTCGTTTCTCCATGTTATCCCCAACATGAGAGAGGGTTTTGGCTAAGGTTTTGGAGAGGTTCTATGGCTCCGACATTGTCATTCCTGAGGAAGAAGGTTGGTAGGGGAGCTTCCGTCGAGGCGTATCCTATACCATACAAGGGAATACTTAGAAGACGAGTAGAGGATTTTCCACAAGACCATCGACATGACTATCGAGGGGGTTTCTCTATGGATACGATTCACTGCTTTTACATTCTATTTCTTTGATTGTACTTAGCTCCATGGAGAGCTAAACCCCTAGTGGGTACTTGGGTATTTGTGAACCCTAGGATGTATTTGTTTCATTGAATCTCTTTATTATGTTTTCAATTAATTGATGTTTGTTGTGAGTTCCAACCTTGAATGCTTGATTGTATGAACATTTCTCCTAGAGTGACACTAGGGTTGAGAGTTCTTGTTGGTAACCTTGTGAGTGTGTGACACATCACGAGCGTTAGACAAAGCTAGGTTGGAGAGGGTTGAGAGGGTGAGTCGAGAGGTACAGGAGCATCCCCTTTCCCCTACGACGTGATAGATTCTACCTCCGTTCCTCGAGTTCTTTGTGGCCATAATAGAGTGAATGGTCTAAGGGATGACCCTCCGCTGGGGCTTACTTGCGTGTACAATGGAGTGAAGCGTTGAGGTGATCTTAGTATCTAGGGCTTAATCGTGGTTAGGGGCCTTCCACCTGGACCAAAGGGTTAGGTCTATAATTAGGAAGAGATTTATAACTTGGAATCCCTAGAGCTCATTGCAACTCTATTCGAGTGCGAGGTTGAGAGGTTATCTAATCTCTCCTCCGGGACATGTATAGAGTTAGGTAAAATTGACCTTAGATTTGGGACTATGTATTTAAGGATTTCCACGACTCACCATTGCATTGATTCGGAAGCATAATAGAAGGTTCTTGTAGTTGAAACAATTGTCCTAGGCGGAGCATTATCCGAGTACCCCATCTTTATTGATTGCCTTACCTCCTCCTTTACTCGTGCTTTGTTACTTTTGTTTTTACTTTTGAGAATTGAATCATTGTCACACTTATCACTACTGATCTTTCACATAGCTAAGAAGCGGATTAAGTGTTTTTATTCCCTACTCCCTGTGGATTCGATACCCGCTCATCCGGGATTATTACTTCGACAAATCCATGCACTTGCGGGATATACACAAGGGGAAATTGTCAGAAGCTATAAGTCAGATACTAGTTATGCCCTAATGAGAGAAAGAGCTATCTTATGTAATGAGTGAAAGCTACCACCCCTATAGAAAGGGCTACCACCTCGAAAGTGTGAAAGCCCCTTAGCGGACAATGGAATCCTTGGACGATGAGTAGTGGACTTTCCACAAGACCATTAACACGACTATCGAGGGGGTTTCTCTGTAGATTCATTGCTTTTACATTCTATTTCATTAATTGTACTTAGCTCCATGGAGAGCTAAACCCCTAGTGGGTACTTGGGTATTTGTGAACCCTAGGATGTATTTATTTCATTGAATCTCTTTATTATGCTTTCAATTAATTGATGTTTGTTATGAGTTCCAACGTTGAATGCTTGATTGTATGAACATTTCCCCTAGAGTGACACTAGGGTTGAGAGTTCTTGTTGGTAACCTTGTGAGTGAGTGACACACCACGAGCGTTAGATAAAACTAGGTTGGAGAGGGTTGAGAGGGTGAGTCGAGAGGTACAGGAGCGTCCCCTTCCCCCTCCGACGTGATAGATTCTACCTCCGTTCCTCGAGTTCTTGCGGCCATAATAGAGTGAATGGTATAAGGGATGACCCTTCGCTGGGGCTTAGTTGCGCGTGCAACAGAGTGAAGCGTTGAGGTGATCTTAGTATCTAGGGCTTAATCGTGGTTAGGGACCTTCCACCTGGACCAAAGGGTTAGATCTATAATTAGGAAGAGATTTATCAGTTGGAATCCCTAGGGCTCATTGCAACTCTATTCGAGTGCGAGGTTGAGAGGTTATCTAATCTCTCCTCCGGGACATGTATTGAGTTAGGCATAGTTGACCTTAGATTTGGGATTATTTATTTAAGGATTTCCACGACTCACCATTGCATTGATTAGGAAGCATAATAGAAGGTTCTTGCACTTGAAACAATTGTCCTAGGCGGAGCATTATCCGAGTACCCCATCTTTATCGATTGCCTTACCTCCTCCTTTACTCGTGCTTTCTTACTTGTTGTTTTTACTTTTGAGAATTGAATCATTGTCACACGTATCACTACTGATCTTTCACATAGCTAAGAAGCGGATTATGTGTTTTTATTCCCTACTCCCTGTGGATTCGATACCCGCTCATCCGGGATTATTACTTTGACAAACCCGTGCACTTGCGGGATATATGTAAGGGGACCTTGTCAAGTTTTTGGCGCCGTTGCCGGGGGGTAGGCGTTTAGAGATACTTTTCACTTTGTTTTCTTAGCTATTTACCATTCATTCTATTTCACACTTTCTTATTCTTCCATCATTCTCATTTGTTTTCTTTTATCGTATCTTACTTTTTCTTGCAAGAAGCTTAAATGATGATTGATCCACTCATTGCTCTATATTTTCAGGTCGAAGCTCTCAGTAAAAAAATTGATAGAATTGTGACTTCACAACAACAAAGCATTCCATGTTGCAACGCATATCATCCAATTGAAGTGGGCTACCCAAACTTATTATGGAATAATGGTGGACAACATTGGGAGGCACCTCAAGAGGAATGTCCCACATTTGAAGAAGACATGGGCAGGAGATTGAAGCCATCCAATGACCCACATGTGCTAAGCTTGGACAATTCCCAACCCAAATTGTTTCCTTGGAGGCCAAAGGTAAGATGGGTGTACTCTCTAATAAATATTCCACCATGGCAAGAAAATTTTTGGTTTATGGAAAGTAGCTATGCAATGTCCTGTCCGGAGGAACATACTCTTTTCAAGCCTCCATAAGGTAAAGAAGAGGTACGTCAAGTTTAGTGACGTAAAACAAGCGCTTCTTGGGAGGCAACCCAAGTATCTATTGTTTTCTAGTGTCTAGTTTAGTGCTTGTATGAATAAGAGCTTGAGTGTTGGTGTTTTGATTCTTATATGCCATTGCTATGCTTTTCTTGTGCACCGTTGGTGTTATCTTGTGTTTTCATGTGTTTTGGTGAAGTTTTGGTCCTTTGAGCTATTTCTCATGTTTTCATTGGTAAAACTTGCATATTATGGCAGACTCTGAGTGTGTAAACATGTTTAGAAATTTTCTGCAGAGCTTGTATAATTTTCTAAGGCATCCAGAGAAAACGCACGGGCATGTGGAATTTTCGCACGCCCGTGGATTTGTATTGTGAGCTCATCTAGAGAAGGCACAGGGGCGTGCGGCTCTGTGAACGACCATGCGATTTTCGCACGCCCGTGGGTAATTTCCACACGGGCTTGTGAATTCCTGCAGATTGTGGCAGATTATCCTGAGAGCACACAGGGGCTTGAACTCTCCCCTGTGGGTGACCTTGTGAAAATCGAACGGGTGTGGGTAATTTCCGCACGCCCGTGCGAATCTCTGCAGAGGTGCTCTCTCCATATCGAGAAAACACAGGGGCGTGCGTTTGCCCCTGTGAGTTGGGCCTGTGAATGTCCATGCCCGTATGGAATTTTCGCATGAGCGTGGGTCTTACTTATAGAATTTTCTCGATTGCATGGAGAGTCCACAGGGGTGTGTGTCTGCCCCTGTGGGTTGGGCACATGGGCGTGGGTAATTTCCATACACCCGTGTGGATGTACAGAAATGCTAGAACCGTAGGTTTTCTTTAAAATCTTTTCGGGTTTCTTCATCTTTTCACCCTCAAACGTTTTGAGAACACATCCTTGCTCTCTCCTGACCTCTCACCGTCATTTTAGAGGGTTGTTAATTGAGTTTTCCGGCCGTTTTCTAGTCTTTCATTCTCATTTTGTCAGTAAGCTTCTCTTTCTCTTTTCTTTGCCAATCTTCATTTATTTTGCAGCACCAGCGTCATCTTCACCAGCAGCCAAAACAGATGTACTAGCTATTGACACCGACACTTGAGGCATCTTGACCTTCTTTGTTCTTATTTTTCGCATTTTATTTTCAGCATTTTATTTTGGATTTGTATACTCAGAAAGGATTCTCCTTTTGAGTTTATTTTCATTTTGTTGTCTCGAGTTGTATTCATTGCTCTATCTTTTGTATACTCCAGTTGTTTTTGTTTTATTGAGCTTCACTGAATCTCCTCATGTATGCGTGCAGATGGCTTGTATCATAGGAATTGAGACTCTGTCATGGGCACGACCAAGGTGCTTCGGCACTTGCCCGTGTGAGCTTCACAACTCATCGGAACATTACTCCCAAGGACTTAGCTCCGTCAAACGCGACACTAGGAGTCAGGGGAGTATTGTTTTGATTGCTTCTCCCACATATATTCTTCATTGATATACATTATGAGTGAGCTTGCATGTGTACATTGGGGACAATGTACAACTTAAGTGTGTGTGTTGGGGGAGTTTCATAGTGCACATATCTTTTATATTAGTTTTTGATTGTTATACATGCTCACATAGCCAATGGCGGTTCACCTTAGTTGCAATGATTTTATTCTTGAGTTTAGGAGAATTTTTAACATTGATTGTTTTCATGCTCTAGTTCTTGCTTGAATTTCTAGGAATTTTTACCTAATTGACATTTGTTGCACTACTCACTCTTTAAACTCTTTTGGAAACTCATGTTCGATGTTAAAGGGACTAGTTATAGTTGTGTTTGGTGTTAAAAAAAATGGAAAAAACGAAAAGAAAAAGAAAATGGAAAATGAAAAGAAAGAACAAAATAGTTTATTGTTTATTTGTGCTTGTTGGGTTGAAAGAGCTATGATAAGTGCTTGTGCGATATGAATGCGAAGCGTTCATTCCTTATGTTGAGCATTACTTTTCTCAGATTTCTACACTAATATGTGTGTTTTTATGTTACTTTCGTGAAGGTAGGGTTGTGAGGCCAAGTATGAACGAAAGAAGCCAATGTGGATTACAATGCACCTATTTTGGAGGAAATCTTGCTAAGGTTCAAACGCGAAGACATAGGTCGATGTGAGATGCTAGAGTGTGTGCCAACCTCCTCGTATTCAAGTTTGGCACATCCATTTGGAGGTGCATAAAGGCAGTCACACTCGAGCATTCTGACCTATGCACATAGAACAAGAGCTCCACCAACGTGCCTATCATTGAAGAAGCAAGTGATCCACGACGTGAACGTGTGCCCGTTTGCATTACTCCGATGAAAGTATGGATTCGGGAAGCTATTCAGGGCGGATACTACAGAAGAGCACTGTAGCAACACGGTAGAAAGTACTGTAGCAACACTGTTAACAGCCGGCCGAGAAAACAGGAGTTCAGAGGATCCACACGGGCGTGTGGAAATTATCCACGCCCGTGTGGAAATACCGCACGGGCGCGTGAAGCATCCACGCCCGTGTAGTCGCCCGATTCCAACTCTATTAAAAGCCGAATCAGTCCCGATTTTGGTATTCTTTTCTCCATCTTTTCCCCAACTTGAGAGAGGGCTTCGGCTAGGGTTTTGAGGGGTATTGGCTAAGAGTTTGGAGAGGTTCTACGGCTCCGACATCGTCTTTCCTAAGGAAGAAGGTTTGTAGGGGAGCTTCCGTCGAGGCGTATCCTATACCGGACGAGGGAATCCTTGGACTACGAGTAGAGGACTTTCCACAAGACCATCGACACGACTATCTAGGGGGTTTCTTTATGGATTTATTGCTTTTACATTCTATTTCTTTGATTGTAATTAGCTCCATGGAGAGCTAAACCTCTAGTGGGTACTTGGGTATTTGTGAACCCTAGGATGTATTCGTTTCTTTGAATCTCTCTATTATTCTTTCAATAAATTGATGTTTATTGTGAGTTCCACCCTTGAATGCTTGATTGTATGAACATTTCCCCTAGAGTGACACTAGGGTTGAGAGTTCTTGTTGGTAACCTCGTGAGTGAGTGACACACCACGAGCGTTAGACAAAGCTAGGTTGGAGAGGGTTGAGAGGGTGAGTCGAGAGGTACAGGAGCGTCCCCTTTCCCCTCTGAAGTGATAGATTCTACCTCTGTTCCTCGAGTTTTTTGCGGTCATAATAGAGTGAATGGTCTAAGGGATGAACTTCCACTGGGGCTTAGTTACGCGTGTAACGGAGTGAAGAGTTGAGGTGATCTTAGTATCTAGGGCTCAATTGTATTTAGGGACCTTCCACCTGGACTAAAGGGTTAGGTCTATAATTAGGAAGAGATTTATCACTTGGAATCCCTAGAGCTCATTGCAACTCTATGCGAGTGCGAGGTGTTGAGATTGTTCGATTTCTCCTCCGGGACATGTATAGAGTTAGGCATAGTTGACCTTAGATTTGGGACTATGTAATTAAGGATTTCCATGACTCACCATTGCATTGATTAGGAAGCATAATAGAGTGTTCTTGCACTTGAAACAATTATTCTAGGCGGAGCATTATCCGGGTACCCCCATCTTTATCGATTGCCTTACCCCCTTTTTTACTTTTGCTCTCTTATTTGTTGCTTTTATTGTTGAGAATTGAATCATTTTCACACTCATCATCATTGATCTTTCACATAGCTAAGAATCAAATTAAGTATTTTTATTCCTTACTCCCTGTGGATTCGATACCCGCTCACCCGGAATTATTACTTCGACAAACCCGGGTACTTGCGGGATATACGCAAGGGGACCTTGTCAAGTTTTTGGCACCGTTGCCGGGGAGTAGGCGTTTAGAGATATTTTGCACTTTGTTTTCTTAGCTATTTCACCATACATTCTATTTCATATCTTCTTATTCTATCATTGTTCTGATGTTTCCTTATTCTTTTTATTGTAGAAAATGATTAACATGTTTGAGTCATTTGACACTATCATGAGAATGGTTGAACATGTGGAGCAGAAAGTTCAAACAATTACATCACACGACATGTCGTGTTATTCTCACCGTGAGTAGTGTACAACTCAACATCCAGTGGAAGAATCGGTTGAAGAGTACATCAGCAGGATTCAAGGGCAAAACTGTGAATTAGATAATATGGTAAAGCAGTTTGAGGAATCCACGTCGGTGTCAATGAGTGCCCAATTGGAGGAAAGTTTAGAAAGAATCCTTGCTCAGTTTGATTCTTCCTATCAAGATCAAAGACAGGAACTCTTTTCAGTTGAAGTTGCTATTTCAAAAGTGGAACTATGTGGAATGGACACGCTGATATCCATCGTAGATTGTAAAGAAATAGATACCCAGTTAGAAGAGGAGGAGAATAACCGTGAACATGAGGCAAATGATTTCAAGGAGATTAATAAATTGAAGAAGGGTAGTTTACGCCCATCAATTGTTGAACCACCAGAACTTGAGCTGAAAACTCTTCCAACACATTTGGAATATGCACTCTTAATGGAGCACTCTAAACTCCCTGTGATTGTAGCTTCAAACTTATCTGCGGAGCAGAAGGATAAGCTTGTTAGCATGTTGAAAAAACACAAATCAGCTATTGCATGGAAGATCTCCAACATTAGGGGTATAAACCCATCATTCTGCACTCATAAGATCCTAATGGAGGATGACTACAAATATGTGATCCAACCTCAACAAAGATTGAACCCGAATATGAAGGAAGTTGTTAAGGCGGACATAATAAAACTTTTGGATGCAGGAATCATCTATCCTATATCAGACAGCAAGTGGGTGAGCCCGACCCAAGTTGTCCCGAAAAAAGGAGGAATGACAGTAGTGAAGAATGAAAAGAATGAGTTAATCCCCACTAGGACAGTTACTGGTTGGCGAGTTTGTATTGACTATAGAAGACTGAATGATGTCACTCGGAAAGATCACTTTCCTTTGCCATTTATTGACCAAATGTTCGAACGACTAGCCGGGCATCATTTCTACTGTTTCCTTGATGGCATGTCGGGATACTTCAAATCCCAATAGCTCCAGAAGATCAGGAGAAAACCACATTTACTTGCCCTTATGGTACTTTTGCTTATAGAAGAATGCCTTTCAGGTTGTGTAATGCTCCTGCAACATTCCAGCTCTGCATGACGGCCATTTTTGATGACTTTCTCGAAGATATTATGGAAGTTTTCATGGATGATTTTTCAATGTTTGGGGACTCTTTCGATGCTTGCTTAAATAATTTGAAAAGAGTCTTAGTGGGATGTGAAGAGACGAATCTCGTCCTCAACTAGGAGAAGTGTCACTTTATGGTGCAAGAAGGCATTATCCTTGGGCATAAGATTTCCCAGGCAGGTATGGAGGTGGATAAGGCGAAGATTGAGATAATTGAAAAGCTTCCTCCGCCTACGAATGTTAAAGGAATCCGCAGTTTCTTGGGTCATGCACGTTTTTACAGAAGGTTCATTAAGGACTTTTCGAAGATCTCCCAACCGTTAACCAAATTCTTGGAGAAGGATATTCCTTTTGATTTTGGAAATGACTGTCTGAATGCATTTAATGTGCTGAAAGAAAAGTTAGTGCAAGCACCAATCCTGACAACACCAAAGTGGGATGAGCCATTCGAAGTAATGTGTGATGCTAGTAATTATGCAGTGGGAGCGGTCTTGGGTCAGAGGAGTAGCAAGCAATTTCAACCGATCTATTATGCTAACAAGACTCTCACAAGTGCACAAGAGAATTACACCACTACTGAAAAGGAATTATTAGCAGTAGTGTTTGCTTTTGATAAATTCAGACCATATCTCATCCTATCTAATGTCACAGTGTTCACAGATCACTCTGCACTCCGTTATCTCATGAACAAGGCAGATGCAAAACTGAGATTAATTCGGTGGATATTGTTATTGCAAGAATTTGACATGGAAATAAAAGATAAAAAGGGGACGGAGAATGTGGTTGCAGATCATCTGTCGAGATTAGAAGATTGCGAAGGGCAAGAACCGTCAAGTAAGAAAATTAATGATTTCTTCCCTGAAGAGCATCTGTATGCGGTACAGGTATCAGAATCGAAAGATGTTCCATGGTTCGCAGATTTTGCGAATTATCTGTCAGGAAGGGTATTGAAGCAGGGTTTAAGCTTTCAGCAGAAGAAGAAATTTTTCAGTGACCTTAAGAACTTTTTCTGGGAAGATCCTTACATGTTCCGTATTTATGCAGATCAGGTGGTGCGAATGTGTGTTTCTAGGGAGGAAGGTTGGAACATCATTGCGCATTGTCACTCAGGTCCAGTGGGGGGGCATTATGCTTCAAGTCGAACTGCAGAGAAGGTTTTAGCCGCTGGGTTCTATTGGCCAACCTTATTCCAAGATGTTCATCAATTCGTTTAATGATGTGATAGTTGTCAAAGGGCTGGAAATTTATTACGAAAGGATGAGATGCCTCAAAATCCCATGCAATTATGTGAGGTATTTGATGTGTGGGGGATTGATTTTATGGGACCATTTCCGTAGTCCAATGGAAATCAATACATTCTGGTAGCAGTTGATTATGTCTCCAAGTGGGTAGAAGCCCAGGCTCTTCCAACTAATGATGCAAGAACTGTGGTGAAGTTTTTGAAGAAGCTATTCACTCGCTTTGGAACTCCAAGAATTATCATCAGTGATCGGGGAACCCATTTTTGTAATACACAATTGGCGAAAGTGTTAAAGCGTTATGGAGTTCATCATCGTCTTGCTACTCCTTACCATCCGCAAACAAGTGGGCAAGTGGATGTTACAAACAGAGAGCTCAAGAGAATATTAACCAAATCAGTGGAACAAGGGAAACGAGATTGGTCCGAAAGGTTGGATGACACACTTTGGGCTCATAGAACAGCATACAAAACCCTAATAGGGACCACTCCGTATAATTTAGTGTATGGAAAATCTTGTCATTTGCCTGTGGAATTAGAGCACAAAGTATACTGGGCAATTAAAGTGATGAATTTCGACTTGCGCAAATCTGGAGAGCAACGAATATTACATCTCAACGAGTTAGACGAATGGAGGAAGAATGCATATGAGAATGCAAGGATATACAAGGAAAGAATTCGGAAGTGGCATGACAAGCATATTAAGATGCCGAAGGATTTCAAAGCAGGCGATCAGGTGTTACTATTTAACTCTCGTCTATGTTTATTTTCGGGGAAACTAAAAGCAAGGTGGTCTAGTCCGTATACTATAACCGAAGTTTCACCCAATGGAGCCATTGAGATTAACCATCCGGGGAAGGGCATATTCAAGGTGAATGGAAACCATACTATGGTGGAGAGATTTGCAGTGACAATAGAGAAGTATTTTTCCTCCATGAACCCCCGTGAGGTAAGACAAGGTACGTCAAGCTAAGTGACGTTAAACAAGCGCTTCTTGGGAGGCAACCCAAGTGTTTACTGTTTTCTTATCTTTCAGTTAGATTGTCTGCATGAATAATTTGTTAGGTGTTGGTGTCTTGATTTTTAGATGCTTGTGCTGCAATTTTCCTGTGGGCTTTGAGTACTCATCGTGTGTTTTAATGTGGAATTGGCGAGAAATTTTCTGCAGATCCTGCAGATTTTTTTAAGTCATCCAGAGAAATCACACGGGCGTGTGGAATTTCCGCACACCCGTGTATTTGCACTGCGAGCTCATCCAGAGAAGGCACAGGGGCGTGCGGCTGCCCCTGTGAACGACCATGCGATTGGCACACGCCCGTGGGTAATTTCTGCACTGGTGTGTGAATTCCTGCAGAGTTGGGCAGATTATCCCGAGAGCACACAGGTTCGTGGACTCGCCTTGTGGGTGACCTTATGAACCACGCACGGGCGTGGGTAATTTCCATACGCCCGTGTGAAACTCTACAGAGGAGTTCTCTCCATCCCGAGAAAACACAGAGGCGTGTAGCTGCCCCTGTGAGTTGGGCATGTGAATGTCCACACCCGTGCGGAATTTCCACACGGGCATGTAGAACATTTGACAATATTTCTCGGATATCCAGCGAAACCATAGGGGCGTGCGTCCACCCTTGTGATACCTTCGTTTGAGGATGCACGGGCGTGGGCTATGCCGCACGGCCGTGTGGATCTCCAGGAATTAAAAGACTGTCTGCTCTCCCAATACAACAGTCACACCTTGCTCCTCAGCTGACCCTAGGTCGCTCAAAGAACCTTTTCCGACATTCTCTTGACCTCCTCTTGCTGTCTTTGAATCGATTGATTGTGCATTGTGCGGATTGTAGAGGTGTTTTGCTTTAACTCATCGGTAAGACCTTATTTTCTTCTCATCACCGACTTCCTTTGAGTCTAGCTGATTTCATGTAATTTAAATGGATAATAGACATCAGTTTCTTGCTAAAATGGTTATGATTTGTTTTTGAGAAGATCTGGGAGTGAGATGGGGTTGTAGGTGGGAGAATGACCGAAAAGGCCGTGCGTTTTCCACAACCCGTGAAAGTACACGGGCGTGAGGAATTTCCGCACGGCCGTGCGTTATTATTTTCCTACATAAATTAATTGATTTCATTTCTAATACATGCAGGTATGGCCACAAGATCAAAGAAGGTAGTTGCTAAACGTCCTAGAGGGCCTGCCCCTGAGCCGGAAGTCATGGAATTCACACTTCCTGAGCATCGAGCTCGGTTTGAGCGGTTAGCGAAGCTTAAGTTTGGTCAAATGCGTATCCCGGATGTTGGGTCACTCAGGAAGGTGCAACTAGCAGATGACATGGCTGATGAGGTCGAGAAACTATTATCGGTTGGTAGTTGGCACAAGATATTAAATATTCATGACCCTGCTATCCGTTCACTCACTCTAGAGGTGCTTGCTTCATTTGAGTTCGACCGCTCTTATGCCCATTTTGATAGTGTCAGCGCTATTCAGTTCAGAGCCTTTGGGCAACATCATAGTATTAGCGTCACACAGTTCTCCACTAGACTTGGTTTATACAATGAGGATTAAACTGAAACTGAGGAGTATGATAGTCTTCCAATTGACATGTCGGGTTTATCTCCCACGGAGGTGTATAGAATACTATGTGGTAAGGGCCGATATGAATCAAGAGTGTCTAAGGCCTCATGTTTATCTCAACCTAGTTATAAATATCTTCATGCCATCATAAGCAGGTCAGTGAATGGTCACGGTGATAGCACGGGAGTCATAAACAAGCAAGAACTTCTGTACTTATACTCCATGGTGTGGAACGAGCCGGTCCATCTGGGGCACATTTTAGCGGAGTATTTGAAGCATCAAGGATAGTATCCTAGACTAGGTGTCATTTTCTCGGGTCCATACATTACTAGACTCATTTTGGGGATGGGTCTACGAAACGCAATCAGCGGAGCCGAGAAGACAATCATACCAGCACCACTGGGGTTAGAGACAATGAGGCTCATGGGTTTAGTCCATAAATATCGAAATGGTGTTTATGTGCTGCATATACCATTCGAGGATAACGGTGATGAGCATCAGTCAGCACCAATGGAGACTGAGGTACCTCCAGCGGCGGAGAACATACCCCCCCGTACGTTCGTTTACACCATCTCAAACCCATGATCGCTTTGAGAGGCTCGAGAATGCTTTAGGAGTGGTGCAAGCAGAGGTTTATGAGATTAGGGCCACGCAAGAAGCTCATTACACAGAGTTCATGGCATGCTTCGACGTATTACAGCAGATCTTAGAGCGAGACGTCGCCTCTTCATTTGTTTTGCGATCGATGACTCCTCAAGCTCCCTCGACATCCACTGCACCCTCATCCCCTACCCCGGCACCGGTGGACCCACCATGTGTGTCTTCACCAACAGCAGCAGCACCGGAGCCCGAGCGCGACACCGACATTTGACTTTGTTTTTCCACATTTTCTTTATGTTTTTTTTTATTTTAGACGTGTTCACTCAGAAAGGATTCTCCTTCTGAGTTTATTTTCATTTTGCATCTCAAGTTGTATTCATTGTCTATCTTTTATATATACTCGAGATATTTTTTTTTATTGAGCTTCACTGAACCCCCTCGTGTATGCGTGCAGATGGTCTTGTCTTCTTGGGAATTGAGACTCAGTTATGGGCTCGGCCAAGGTGCTGAGGCACTTGGCCGTGTGAGCTTCACAACCCGTCGTAACACTACTCCCATGGAATTAGCTTCATCAAACGCAACACTAGGAGTCAGGGGAGTATTGTTTTGATTGCTTCTCCCACATTTGCTTTTGAATGATATATATTTTGAGTGAGCTTGCATGTGTACATTGGGGGCAATATACAACTTAATTGTGGGGGAGTTTCATAGTGCACACATCTTTTCTATTGTTCTTGATTACTATACGCTCACTGATAAGATCCCCTTGCTTATATCCCGCAAGTGCACGGGTTTGTTGAAGTAATAATCCCGGGTGAGCGGGGTCGAATCCATAGGGAGTAGGGAGTAAAGACACTTAATTCGATTCTTAGCTATGTGGAATATCAATAGTGATAAGTGTGAAATTGACTCAATTCTCAACAATAAAAACAACAAGTGAAAGAGCAAAAGTAAGAAGAGGGTAAGGCAATCGATAAAGAATGGGGTACTAGGATAATGCTTCACCTAGGATGATCACTTCAAGTGCAAGAAGTCTCTATTATGCTTCCTAATCAATGCAATGGTGAGTCGTGGAAATCCTTACATACATAGTCCCAAATCTAAGGTCAACTATGCCTAACTCTCTATACATGTCCCGGAGGAGAAATCGAATAATCTCAACACCTCGCACTCGCATAGAGTTGCAATGTGCTGTAGGGATTCCAAGTGATAAATCTCTTCCTAAATATAGACCTACCCCTTTTGTCCAGATGGAAGGTCCTTAGCCAAAATTAAGCCCTAGATACCAAGATCCTCTCAACGCTTCACTCCATTGCACGCGCAACTAGGCCCTAGCGGAGGTTCATCCCTTAGACCATTCACTCCATTATGGCTGCAAAGAACTCAAGGAACGGAGGTAGAATCTATCACGTCGGAGGGGAAAGGGGACGCTCCTGTACCTCTCGACTCACCCACTCAACCCTCTCCAACCTAGCTTTGTCTAACGCTAGTGGTGTGTCACTCACTCACAAGGTTACCAACAAGAACTCTCAACCCTAGTGTCACTCTAGGGGAAATGTTCATACAATCAAGAATTCAAGGTTGGAACTCACAATAAACATCAATTTATTGAAAGCATAATAAAGAAGTTCAATGAAACTAATACATCCTAGGGTTCACAATCATTCAAGTACCCACTAGGGGTTTAGCTCTCCATGGAGCTTAATACAATCAAAGAAATCGAATGTAAAAGCAATGAATCCATAAAGAAACCCCCTCGATGATCGTGTCGATGGTCTTGTGGAGAGTCCCACTACAGTGTTCACAGCCGACCGAGAAAATAGGATTTCAGAGGATCCATACGGGCGTGTGGAAATTATCCACGCCCGTGTGAATTCTGCATGGGCGCGTGAAGCATCCACACCAGTGTAGTCGCCCGATTCCAGCCCTATTTAAAGCCGAATCATCCCCGATTTTGGTATTCTTTTCTCCATCTTTTCCCCAACTTGAGAGAGGACTTCGGCTAGGGTTTTGAGGGGTATTGGCCAAGGTTTTGGAGAGGTTCTACGGCTCCGACATCGTCATTCCTGAGGAAGAAGGCTGGTAAGGGAGCTACCATCGAGGCGTATCCTATACCGGACGAGGGAATCCTTGGACAACGAGTAGAGGACTTTCCACAAGACCATCGACACGACTATCGAGGGGTTTTTTTTATGGATTCATTGCTTTTACATTCTATTTCTTTGATTATACTTAGCTCCATGGAGAGCTAAACCTCTAGTGGGTACTTGGGTATTTGTGAACCCTAGGATGTATTCGTTTCTTTGAATCTCTTTATTATTCTTTCAATAAATTGATGTTTATTGTGAGTTCCAACCTTGAATGCTTGATTGTATGAACATTTACCCTAGAGTGACACTAGGGTTGAGAGTTCTTGTTGGTAACCTCGTGAGTGAGTGACATACCAAGAGCGTTAGACAAAGCTAGGTTGGAGAGGGTTGCGAGGGTGAGTCGAGAGGTACAGGAGCGTCCCCTTTCCCCTCCGAAGTGATAGATTCTACCTCCGTTCCTCGAGTTCTTTGCGGTCATAATAGAGTGAATGGTCTAAGGGATGAAGTTAAGCTGGGATTAGTTACGCGTGTAACGTAGTGAAGTGTTAAGGTGATCTTAGTATCTAGGGCTCAATTGTGGTTATGGACCTTCCACCTGGACCAAAGGGTTAGGTCTATAATTAGGAAGAGATTTATCACTTGGAATCCCTAGAGCTCATTGCAACTCTATGCGAGTGCGAGGTGTTGAGATTGTTCGATTTCTCCTCCGGGACATGTATAGAGTTATGCATAGTTGACCTTAGATTTGGGAGTATGTAATTAAGGATTTCCACGACTCACCATTGCATTGATTAGGAAGCATAATAGAGTGTTCTTGCACTTGAAACAATTATCCTAGGCGGAGCATTATCCGGGTACCCCCATCTTTATCGATTGCCTTACCCCCTTCTTTACTTTTGCTCTCTTATTTGTTGCTTTTATTGTTGAGAATTGAATCATTGTCACACTCATCATCATTGATCTTTCACATAGCTAAGAATCGAATTAAGTATTTTTATTCCCTACTCCCTGTGGATTCGATACCCACTCACCCGGGATTATTACTTCGACAAACCCGTGCACTTGCGGGATATACGCAAGGGGACCTTGTCAAGCTACCACCTATGTAGTATGAAGCTACTCTCATAAGTCGGATACTAGTTATGCCCTAATGAGAGAAAGAGCTATCTCATAGGATGAGTGAAAGCTACCACTCTGGTAGAAAGAGCTACCACCTCGAAAGTGTGAAAGCCACCTTAGCGGCCGCTTTGGAAAGGGCTACCTTAGAGGATGTGTGAAGCTACTACCATCTTTGAAATTGTTGTCACTTTATAGATAAATAAGTCCCTTGTACTTAGAACTTTGAGGAGTATACCTTGGGTTGCTTTGAGTGAGTTCACACACGTACACGATTTCGGGTTTATTGTCCTTTTTTATTGAAGTTTTTAGCTAGAGCTTTGATTTTTTGTATTTAATGTTGAAATTTCCCTTACTTATAGAATGCTCTCTCTGTGCACTTTGGTGAACCTAAGGCCAAGCACTTCCAATATTTCTTTCATCTATGCACAGAATGTTTAATTTTTGCTTGACGACAAGAAAAAGCTTAAGTGTGGGGGAGGTTGATAAGTGCTTGTGTGATATGAATGTGAAGCATTCTTTCCTTATGTTGAGCATTACTTTTCTCAGGTTTTTACACTAATATGTGTGTTTTTATGTTACTTTCGTGCAGGTAGGGTTGTGAGGCCGAGTATGAAGGAAAGAAACTAATGTGGATCATAATGCACCGATTTTGGAGGAAATCTTGCTAAGGTTCAAACACGAAGACATAGATCGGGTGTGAGATGCTAGAGTGTGCCAACCTCCTCTAATTTGAGTTAGCACAACCATTTGGAGGGGCACAAGGGTAGTCATACTCAAGCAGTCCGACTTATGCACATAGAACAAGACCTCCACCAACTTGTCCGTCATTAAAGAAGCAAAGCGATCCACGACATGAACGTGTGCCCGTTTGCGTCACCAGGATGAAAGTATGGGCTCAAGAAGTATTTTAGGCCATGTACTGTAGTAGAGTACTGTAGCGATAGTACTGTAGCAGCACTGTTCACAACCGCCCGAAAATCACAATTCCATAGAATCCACACGGGCGTGTGGAAATTACCCACGCCCATGTGGAAATTCCACATGGGCGTGTGAAAAATCCACAGGACCATGTGGATGCCCGATTCTAGCCCTATTTAAAGCCGATTTCAGCCCTGATTTCAGTATTCTTTTCTCCATCTTTTCCCCAACTTGAGAGAGGGTTTCGGCTAGGATTTTGAGAGGTATTGGCTAAGGTTTTGGAGAGGTTCTACGGCTCCGACATCGTCATTCCTGAGGAAGAAGGTTGGTAGGTGAGCTTCCGTCGAGGCGTATCCTATACCAGACAAGGGAATACTTAGAAGACGAGTAGAGGATTTTCCACAAGACCATCGACATGACTATCGAGGGGGTTTCTCTATGGATTCATTGCTTTTACATTCTATTTCTTTGATTGTACTTAGCTCCAAGGAGAGCTAAACCCCTAGTGGGTACTTGGGTATTTGTGAACCCTAGGATGTATTTGTTTCATTGAATCTCTTTATTATGTTTTCAATTAATTGATGTTTGTTGTGAGTTCCAACCTTGAATGCTTGATTGTATGAACATTTCTCCTAGAGTGATACTAGGGTTGAGAGTTCTTGTTGGTAACCTTGTGAGTGAGTGACACACCACGAGCGCTAGACAAAGCTAGGTTGGAGAGAGTTGAGAGGGTGAGTCGAGAGGTACAGGAGCATCCCCTTTCCCCTCTGACGTGATAGATTCTACCTCCGTTCCTCGAGTTCTTTGTGGCCATAATAGAGTGAATGGTCTAAGGGATGACCCTCCGCTGGGGCTTACTTGCGCGTATAATGGAGTGAAGCGTTGAGGTGATCTTAGTATCTAGGGCTTAATCATGGTTAGGGACCTTCCACCTGGACCAAAGGGTTAGGTCTATAATTAGGAAGAGATTTATAACTTGGAATCCCTAGAGCTCATTGCAACTCTATTCGAGTGCGAGGTTGAGAGGTTATCTAATCTCTCCTCCGGGACATGTATAGAGTTAGGAAAAGTTGACCTTAGATTTAGGGCTATGTAT
This sequence comes from Dioscorea cayenensis subsp. rotundata, assembly GCF_009730915.1. Classification (NCBI taxonomy): domain Eukaryota; kingdom Viridiplantae; phylum Streptophyta; class Magnoliopsida; order Dioscoreales; family Dioscoreaceae; genus Dioscorea; species Dioscorea cayenensis. Next base: position 17,805,745 of record NC_052478.1, read on the forward strand.
TTAAGGATTTCCACGACTTACCATTGCATTGATTCGGAAGCATAATAGAAGGTTCTTGTAGTTGAAACAATTGTCCTAGGCGGAGCATTATCCGAGTACCCCATCTTTATTGATTGCCTTACCTCCTCCTTTACTCGTGCTTTGTTACTTTTGTTTTTACTTTTGAGAATTGAATCATTGTCACACTTATCACTACTGATCTTTCACATAGCTAAGAAGAGGATTAAGTGTTTTTATTCCCTACTCCCTGTGGATTCGATACCAGCTCATCCGGGATTATTACTTCGACAAACCCATGCACTTACGGGATATACGCAAGGGGAAATTGTCAGAAGCTATAAGTCGGATACTAGTTATGCCCTAATGAGAGAAAGAGCTATCTTATGTAATGAGTGAAAGCTACCATCCCTATAGAAAGGGCTACCACCTCGAAAGTGTGAAAGCCCACTTAGCGGCCGCTTCGGAAAGAGCTACCTTAGAGGATATGTGAAGCTACTACCATCTTTTTGTTTTGCTATGTTCTGTAGTTAAATATGTCCCTTATACTTGGAACATTGAGGAGTATACTTTGGGTTTACTTCAATGAGTTTACACACACTTACATGATCTCGGGTTTGTTGTCCTTTTTTATTCGAGTTTTTAGCTAGAGCATTGATTTTTCATATTTAGTGTTGAAACTTCCCTTACTTATAGAATGCTCTCTTTGCTTGCTTTAGTGAACCTAAGGGCGAGCATTTTAAATCATTCCTTCTTCTACGCTTCAATATTTTATTTCTTTGCTTGAGGACAAGCAAAAACTTAAGTGTGGGGGAGTTTGATAAGTGCATGTGTGTTAAAAATGCGAAGTGTTCTTTCTTTACAACAAGCATTACTTTTATCCGGTTTAAGCGCTAATAAATGTGTATTTGTGTTATTTTCCGCATATGGGGTTGTGAAGCTATATTTTAAGAGGAGAAGTCAAAAGTAGACCGTGAAAACACTATTTGGCAGAATTATGGAAGCAACAAATGCGAAGACACAAGTGAGGCTCTAAGATACAAGAATGTGTGCCAACGACCATGTATTCAAGCCAATACAATGAGTTGGAGGGGCACGAAGGCAGTCATATTTGCATATCCCAACTTGTGTAATGATAGCAAGATCTTCACCAATGAACCCGTTTATTGAAGAGGCGACGTGATCTACGGCATAAACGTGTTCCTGTTTATGTTGCCTCGATGAAAAGTGGATTCGGGAGTGTTTTTGGTGGGGTGTACCGTAGCAGGTTACTTTAGCAAATCATAGCAGTCACTATTCACAGCCGGCCGAAAAATAAGAATTCCAGAGAATCCACACGAGCGTGTGGAAATTCCACACGCCCTTGTGGAAATTCCACAGGGGCGTGTGGAACATCCACAGGCCCGTGTCGACGCTTGATTCCATCCTATTTAAAGCCATTTTTTGGGCCTAATTTCAGCATCCTTTTTCCAATTTTTTATCCAACTTTTGGGAGGCGGCGGCTAGGGTTTAGAGAGGCTTTGTAAAGGGTTTTGGAGTGGTTCTATGGCTTCCACACCACATTTCTCTTGGAAGATTGTTATTGGGGGAGCTTTCGTCAGCACCGATCTGGCGAGGTGTACCCTAAGCTTGACAAGGGGACCTTTGGAGGGGACGAGGCCACTCTACAAGACCATCGACATGACTACTAAGAAGTTTTCTTGTTTTTACTTTCGATTTCATTATTTATTGTATTGTGCTCCATGGAGAGCTAAATGCCCTAGTGAGTACTTGGACTTTGTAAACCCTAGGATGTTATTGATTCATTGACCTTTTATTATACTTTTCTTAACTGATGTCTTAATTAAGTTCCAATCTTGAATGCTTGTTGAATTATTTCTCCCTTAGAGTGACACTAGGGTTGAGAGACCATCTTGGTAACCTTTGTGGATGAGTGACACACCATGAAGGTTAGACAAAGTAAGGTTGGATAGGGTGGATAGGGTGAGTCGAGAGGTAGCGGAGCGTCCCCTTTCCCCTCCGATGTGATTTATCCTACCTCCACATTCCAAGAGTTCTTTGCGGTCATAGTAGAGTGAATGGGCTAAGGGATGACCTCTGCTAGAGCTTAGTTGCACAGGCAACAAAGTGAAGCTTCGAAGTGACTTTAGCACCTAGGCCTTAGTTGTGACTAGTAGTCTTTCGCCTGGACCAAGGTATTAGATCTATACATTGGAATATGGTTTATCATTTGGAATCCCTAGAGTGTCTTGCAACTCTACACAGTATGAGGTGTTGAGATTTATCGATTTCTCCACCGGGACATAGTTTAGAGTTAGTCACAGTTGACCTTAGGTTTGGGACCGTGTGTTTAAGGATTTCCATGACTCATTAAACATCAATTTGGAGACATAATAGTTGGTCTTGCACTTGAAACATTAGTCCTAAGGGGAGCATTATTCGAGTACCCCACTTTTATCGATTGTCTTTCCTCTCATTTTATCATGCCTCTCCTTCTTATTTCTTTTAGTCTTTTCATATCAATCTTATTCACACCATCATTGATTCATTCACATCCTAGTTAAATAGCAATTATTGTCTTTTTATTCACTATTCCCTGTAGATACGATACCCACTCACCTTGGATTTATTACTTTGACAAACCCATGCACTTGCTGGTCACACGCAATGGGTATTGTCAAGTTTTTGGCGCCGTTGCCGGGGAATAGGCATTTTAGAAGCACTTTGCTATTTTAGCTATATATCATTCATTCTATTTCACACTTTCTTATTCTTCCATTATTATCATTTGTTTTCTTTTGTCATTTCTTACTTTTTCTTGCAAGGAGTTTAAATGATGATTGATCCGCTCATTGCTCTGTATTCTCGAGTAAGCTTTGAGTGAAAATTTTGATAGAAGTTTAACAACAACAGAGCATTCCTTCTTGCAACACATATCATCTAATTGAAAAGGGCTACCCAAACTTCTTGTGGAATAGTGATGGACAATATTGGGAAACAACTCAAGAGGAATGTCAAAAGGGTGAGATACTCGCAGTGGATGCACTTCAGTTGCAAAGAGTATTAGCTAACTTTATTGAAGCATCTGATGGCTGCGTCCGAAATATGGAGACCACACTAAGATGTCATGAAGCTTCTTATAAAAACCTTGACCATCAATTAGGAGGGATACTTGACACACTCTCCAAGGAACAACAAGCATTTGAGCAAGCAATTCAAGTTCCTTATAGAGATGATGTGGTAGTGATCGGCAATGAAGAAGTTGGGTGGAACGAGTTTGATGTTGTCGAGATTGAGGGGATGCAAGAAGAACCTTTCATTCAATGTGAGGATTGTTTGAATGGACAGTATGTTTGTAAGCAAGAAATGATGCAAGGAGGGTTGGCGAAGATAGATTTCATTCAAGTTGAAATGGAAGAAGAAGTAAATCCTAAGGTAATGGAATGAGCACCCCTCTTTGCGAATGATGAAATTATAAATTGAAAGAAAGAGATTTTTGGGTTAGAAGAAGATGTGGGTAGGAGATTGAAGCCATCCAATGACCCACCTGTGCTAAGCTTGGACAATTCCTAACCCAAATTGTTTCCTTGGAGGCCAAAGGTAAGATGGTTGGACTCTCCAACAAATATTCTACGCCGGCAAGTAGATTTTTGGTTTAAAAGAAGTAGTTATGCAATGTCTAGTCAGGAGGACACACTCTTTTCAAGGCCCTATAAGGTAAGGAAGAGGTACGTCAAGCTAAGTGATGTAAAACAAGTGCTTCTAGAGAGGTAACCCAAGTTTTTAATGTTTTTCTAGTTTTTAGTTAGTATTTGCATGAATAAGGCTTTGAGTGTTAGTGTCTAGACCTTTTAGATGCTTTTGTTATGCTTTTCTTGTGGATCATTTGGTGTTATCGTGTGCTTAAATGTATATGGTGGAGTTGTTGGTTGTTTGAGCGAGTTTGTTGTGTTTTCCCTGGTATATTTTGCATGATAGGGCAGGTTTTGAGTGTATTGAGATGTTCAGGAATTTTCTGCAGAGCCTGTAGTTCTTCTATGTCATGCAGAGAAAACACACGGCCGTGTGTTCTTTCCGCATGGGCATGCGTCTTCAAGCAGAGATTGAGAATTTTCCCGAGAAGACACAGGAGCGTGGACTCGGTGCTATGGATGACACTGTGATAACTGCATTGGCGTGGATAATTTTCACACGCTCGTGTGGATCTCTGTAGAAGAGCTCTCCAACATCCCAAGAATACACAGGGTCGTTTAGGTGCCCCTGTGAGCTGGCCCTATAAATATCCACGCTCGTTGGTAATTTTCTCATTGGCGTGTGAAATACTTAGATGAATTTCTTGGGTTAGACAGAGAATACACAGGGGTGTGCGTCTACCCCTATGAGTCAGGTACACGAGCATAGGGAATTGCCACACGTCCATGTGGATGTGTTCAAAAGCATAGGGTGTCATCCCGAGAAACCACAGGGGCGTGCATTTGCCCCTGTGGGTCTCTCCTGTGGTGTCACACGGGCGTGGGTAATTTCTAAACGCTCGTGTGGATGTACAGAACTCAAAAAGGCTACGTTTTCTCTTTATAAATTTATTTTGCCTTTTCATCTTTTCACTCCCAAACATTCTAAGAATGCATCCTTGCACTCTCTCGACCTCTCATTGTCTTTTTAGAGGGTTGTTACTTGAGTGTTCCAGCCGTTTTATATTCTTTCATTCACATTTCATCTGTAAGTTTGTCTTTCTCTTTTCTTCGCCCAGTCTTCATTTATTTTGCAGCACCAGCATCATCTTAACCAGCAGCGGCAACAAATACACCAGTAATTGACACCGACACTTGAGGCGTCTTTACCTTCTTTGTTCTTATTTTTCGTATTTTGTTTTTGCATTTTATTTTGGACTTGTATACTCATAAAGGATCTTCCTTCTGAGTTTATCATTTATTTTTGTCTCAAATTATATTTCATTGCTCTATCTTTTATATACTCGAGTCGTTTTTGTTTATTGAGATTCACTGAAGCCCCTTCTATATGTGTGGAGATGGTCATGTCAGTATAGAAATTGAAAACTAGTCATGGACACGGCCAATGTCTTACACTTGGCCTTGTGTGCTTCATAACCCATTGGAACTCAACTCCCAAAGATTTGGCTCCATCAAACGCACCACTTGGAGTAAGGTGAGTATTGTTTCAATTTCCTACTCCCACATGTGTTTTAAATTGTATTACTTTTATTGTGCTTGCATGTGTACATTGAGATCAATGTACATCTTAAGTGTGGCGGGAAGTTCACATTGCACATGTCCATTACATAAATTTTGATTGACATACATGCTCACGTAGCCAATGGCGGTTCACCTTAGTTGCAATGAGTGTATTCTTGAGTTTAGGAGAATTTTAACATTGAATGTTTTCATGCTCTAGTTTGTTCTTGAATTTCTGGGAATTTTTGCCCGATTGACACTTGTTACACCACTCGCTCATGAAACTCTTTTTCAAACTCAAATTCGATGTTTAAGGGACTAATTATTTTTGTTTCTTGTGCTATTTTGGTTGTTAAAAAAAATATATATATATATATAAATAGATATATTCTTTAGTTGTGCATTTTCGGTGGAAAGAGCTACCACCTATGAAATATGAAGCTACTCTCATAAGTCAGATACTAGTTATGCCCTAATGAGAGAAAAAGCTATCTTATGGGATTAGTGAAAGCTACCACCCCCGTAGAAAGAGCTACCACCTCAAAAGTGTGAAAAGCCACCTTAGCGGCTGCTTCGAAAAAGGCTATCTTAGAGGATGTGTGAAGCTACTACTATCTTTGTGTTTTGTTACATTCTGTAGTTAAATAAGTCCCTTATACTTGGAACATTGAGGAGTATACTTTAGGTTTACTTGAATGAGTTTACACACACTTACATGATGTCAGGTTTGTTGTTCTTTTTTATTCGAGTTTTTAGCTAGAGCATTGATTTTTTGTATTTAGTGTTGAAACTTCCCTTACTTTTAGAATGCTCTCTTTCCATTCTTTGGTGAACCTAAGGCCTAGCACTTTCAATATTTCCTTCTTCTATACTTCAATGTTTTATTTTTACTTGAGGATACGCAAAAGCTTAAGTGTGGAGGAGTCTGATAAGTGTTTATGTGTTAAGAATGCAAAGAATTCTTTCCTTATGATGAGCATGACTTTTATCAGGTCTAAGCGCTCATACATGTGTATTTGTATTCTTTTACGCATGTAGGGTTGTGAAGCTATGTATTAAGAAAAGAAGCCGAAAGTAGATCATGAATGCACTATGTGGTGGAATCTTGGAAGCAACAAACGCGAAGACACAAGTGGGGCTCTAAAATACATGAATGTGTGCCAACCTCCATGTATTCAAGCCATTACAATGAGTTGGAGGGGCACGAAGGGAGTGACATTTATGTATCCCAACTTGTGCAATGATAACAAGATCTTCACAAATTAAACTGTTTATTAAAGAAGCGACACGATCTACAGCGTAAACGTGTGCCCATTTATGTTACCTCGATGAAACTGGATTTAGGCGTGTTTTTAGCCGGGGGTACTATAGTAGGTTACTGTAGCAAATCACTACAGCAATTTACTATAGCATTTATTTTTCATAGCTGGTCAAAAATCAGAATTCCAGAGAATCCACATGGGTGTGGGGAAGTTCCACATGCCCATGTGCAAATACCACAGGGGCATTAGGAACATCCACAGGCCCCTGAGAAAATTAGAATTCCAGAGAATCCACACTAGCGTGTGGAAATTAGACACACCCCTGTGGAAATTCCACAAGGGCGTGTGAAACATCCACAGACCTGTGTTTCATTTGGAAGATAGTTATTGGTAGAGCTTTCATCGGCACCGATCCGGCGATGTGTGCCTTAGGCTTGGCAAGGGGACCTTTTGAGAGGACGAGGCTACTCCACAAGACCATTGACACGACTACCGAGGGGGTTTTCTTATGGAACACTTGTTTCTACTTTTGATTTCATTGTTGATTGTATTGTTCTCCATGGAGAGCTAAACCCCCTAGTGGGTACTTGGACTTTGTAAACACTAGGATGTTATTGTTTCATTAACCTTTTATTATGCTTTCCTTAACTGATGTTTTAATTGAGTTCCAATCTTGAATGCTTGTTGAATGATTTCTCCCTTAGAGTGACACTAGGGTTGAGAGACCATCTTGGTTACCTTTGTGGATGAGTGACACACCATGAGGGTTAGACAAAAGCAAGGTTGGAGAGGGTCGAGAGGGTGAGTCGAGATATAGCTCCCCTCCGATGGGATTTATCCTACCTCCACATTCTAAGTGCTCTTTCCAATCATAGCAGAGTGAATGGGCTAAGGGATGACCTCCGCTGGAGCTTAGTTACACATGCAACGGAGTGAAGTGGTGAAGTGACTTTAGCACCTAGGGCTTAGTTTTCACTAATGGTCTTTCGCCTGGACCAAAGTATTAGATCTATATATTGGAATAGGGTTTATCACTTGGAATCCCTAGAGTGTCTTGCAACTGATGTGAGATCCGCAAGCGCACGGGTCGCCAAGTAATACCTCTCGTACGAGCACGAGATGGTCGTATTCCCACGGCCCAAGAAGTTACTATTACTTCCCTTTCGTCTATTTCCTAGCCTAACACTTCGAAAGATGAATAGTAATTATAAAAAGAGAAAGAATTAACTACAATGAAATCCAGGGTACTACTACACACAATACAAACTCAAGGGAGAATCAAAAAGTGAAGGGAGTGATTTGGACAACGAATCCCCCTAGGGTTGTCATTAGGTCCTGAATTTAGGATGAAATGCGAGATGGTAGTTGGGCCAAGAGAATCCTAAATTAGCTCAACCCGATGGTCACGACAATTGAACCCTAATCCCATACAAGTATTGGGTCAGAATCGCTTCCGCCCAAATCCTCGTATGACTGCATTACACTCAAGGAAATCTCTAATCAGGGTCGATACTCAAACTAGGTCCAACCCTAATTGCTGGAGGGGTACAAAATACCCGATGGTCACGGTGTATTTGTACATGGATCCCTTCCAAACCAAGTGTGTCTAGTACAAGGGCGATGGTCACGCAACCAAGTAAAACCTAGGAGTTGAAATACAGAGTTCTCATGCAAATCAACACATCAAAGTACACAAGGCTTGAACCATAAACTACAAGATTCCATAAAAGAAATACAACATCAACCAATACATCAATAAAGATGATCATCCAAATTACAAACAATCAACCCTAGAGTTCATCATATCCATATCACAAATAAGTTAGTGCCTCATGAAAGAGGACCACTCATACAAATCCAAGGAACAAATAAACAAGAAAAGAAGTAAGAACTACTCCCTCTAGCTTTAGATCCCCTTGGATGGTGAAGATCTCGAAGATTTGAAGAGATCTCCCCTCAAATGATGCCTTCGATGCCTAGGATCTTCTCCCAATCTTCTCCTACAAAACTTGCCTCCCTCTTGGTAAAGTCTTGTATAGTAGATCACCGGCGGGAAGAGAGGGTGGCGGCCTAAGAGGCCCAAGAGAAAAAACTGGCCCTCCAAAAAGCTCCCCTTGCCCTAGAAAATCAGCCTCCCTTTATATCCCGTCAAGTCCATACGGGCTCCATGCGGGCGCATGAAGCCCGTGAAGCTCACTGGCGTTTTGCCAAGAAAATGTGTCGGTGCTATAGTACTCAACTGCAGTGATTTTGCTACAGAACCGCGACTTGTGGAATTCCAGCAAACCTCACGGGCACCTATGTGGGCGCATGGAGCCCGTGAAGCTCACAGCCGAATGCCCGTAGCATGAATAGTAACCCCCTGCTACAATAATGCTACAGTGCATGCTACAGTGCTGAGACCCCAAAAATGTCGTTTTTGGTGTCGAATTCAACCAATTTGCATTTTTGAGCTTCGTTCGACTCTTTTAAGAACTGCAACACCGAAATAACCAATTTATACTTAAACGCGCATCAATTCATTAAGATATACACAAATAATACAAGATCAATATGTATAAAATACGTACATTTAGGTGTTTATCAGAAACTCTACACAGTGTGAGGTGTTGAGATTGATCCATTTCTCCGCCGGAACATAATGTAGAGTTAGTTACGGTTGACCTTAGTTTTGGGACCGTGTATTTAAGGATTTCCATGACTCATTAAGTGTCAATTAGGAGACATAATAGTTGGTGTTGCACTTGAAACATTAGTCCTAGGGGGAGCATTATCCGAGTACCCGACTTCTATCGATTGTCTTTCCTCTCATTCTATCGTGCCCCTCTTTCTAATTTCTTTTAGTCTTTCCATATCAATCTTATTCACACCATCATTGATTCATTCTCATCCTAGTTAAATAGCTATCGCTGTGTTTCTATTCACTATTCTTTGTGTATGCTGACAAGATCCCCTTGCGTATATCCCGAAAGTGCATGGGTTTGTCGAAGTAATAATCCCGGGTGAGCGGGTATCGAATCCACAGGGAGTAGGGAGTAAAGACACTTAATCCCGGGTGAGCGGGTATCGAATATCAACAATGATAAGTGTGACAATGATTCAATTCTCAACAATTAAAAGCAACAAGTAAGAGAGCAAAAGTAAGGAGGAGGTAAGGCAATCGATAAAGATGGGGTACTCGGATGATGCTTCACCTAGGATAATCGTTTCAAGTGCAAGAACTCTCTATTATGCTTCCTAATCAATGCAATGGTGAGTCGTGGAAATCCTTACATACATAGTCCCAAATCTACGGTCAACTATGCCTAACTCTATTCATGTCCCGGAGGAGAGATTAAATAACCTCTCAACCTCGCACTCGAATAAAGTTGCAATGAGCTCTAGGGATTCCAGGTGATAAATCTCTTCCTAATTGTAGACCTAACCCTTTGGTCCAGGCGGAAGGTCCCTAACCACAATTAAGCCCTAGATACTAAGATCCCCTCAACACTTCACTCCCTTAGACCATTCACTCTATTATGGCCGCAAAGAACTCGAGGAACGGAGGTAGAATCTATCACGTCGGAGGGGAAAGGGGACGCTCCTGTACCTCTCGACTCACCCTCTCTACCCTCTCCAACCTAGCTTTGTCTAACGCTCGTGGTGTGTCACTCACTCACAAGGTTACCAACAAGAACTCTCAACCCTAGTGTCACTCTACAGGAAATGTTCATACAATCAAGCATTCAAGGTTGGAACTCACAATAAACATCAATTTATTGAAAGCATAATAAAGAAGTTCATTGAAACGAATACATCCTAGGGTTCACAATCACCCAAGTACCCACTAGGGGTTTAGCTCTCCATGGAGCTAAGTGCAATCAAAGAAATCGAATGTAAAAGCAATTAATCCATAAAGAAACCCCCTCAATGGTCATATCGATGGTCTTGCGGAGAGTTCTCTACTCGTCGCAAGGGATCCTTTGTCCGACCTAGGATACACCTCACCGGATCGATGTTGACGAAAGCTCTCCCAATAATCTTCTTCCAAACGACGTGCGATGTAAGAGCCGTAGAATCTCTCCAAAACCCTAGTCAATACCCCTCAAAACCCTAGCCGAAGCCCTCTCTCAAGTTGGGGAAAAGATGGAGAAAAGAATACCAAAATTGGGTCTGAATCGGCTTTAAATAGGGCTGGAATCGGGCGACTCCACGGGCTTGGACGGTACACGCGCCCGTGCGGAATTTCCACACGGCCGTGGATAATTTCCACACGACCGTGTGGATTCTCTGTTTCTCTGATTTCTCAGTCGGCTATGAACAGTGTTGCTACAGTCATGCCACGATGTTGCTGCAGTGCTCTGGTACAGTCTTCAACCTGAGTAACTTCCCAATTCCATATTTTCATCGGGGTAACGCAAACGGGCACACGTTTACGTCGTGAATCACTTGCTTCTTCAATGATATACGTGATACGTGTTGGTGAAGCTCTCGTTTTTATGTGCATAAATCGGAATGCTCGAGTGTGACTGCCTTTGTGCCCCTCCAAATGGATGTGCTCACTCGAATGCAAGGAGATTGGCACACACTCTAGCATCTCATACCTGACCTATGTCTTCGCATTTGAACCTCAGCAAGATTTCCTCCAAAATAGGTGCATTATGATCCACATTGGCCTATTTCCTTCATACTCGGCCTCACAACCCTACCTACATAAAAGTAACATAAAAACACACATATTAGTGTAAAAACCTGAGAAAAGTAATGCTCAACATAAGGAATGAACACTTCGCATTCATATCGCACAAGCACTTATCATATACGATAACCACTAACCTGGGATTTATTACTTTGACAAATCCATACACTTGCGGGGCACACACAAGGGGCGTTGTCAGTAACATATGTGAAGAGATGGCATTGGCGGATTCAATGGCTAGTATCAATGTTATGCGATACTCTTTCTGTCAGAAGCTAGGTGATAAGTGCTTGTGTATTAGTAATACGAAGTATTCTTTTCTTGCGTTGAGCATTACTTTTATCAAGTTTTAGTGCTAATGCATGTGTATTGTGTTACTTTGGTGTATGTAGGGTTCTGGAGCCAAATATGAAAGAAAGAAGACAATGTTGGGTTCAAAGATACGCGAATGTGTGCCAACCTCCATGTATTCAAGAAATCATATGGTTTGGAGGGGCACAAATATAGTCACATTTGTATATTCCAACTTGTGCAATGATGGCAAGATCTTCACCAATGAGTCTGTTTATTGAAGGGGCGACGAGATCTACGGCATAAGCGTGTGCCCGTTTATGTTGCCTCGATGAAAAACGTGGAATTGGGAGCATTTTGGCGGGGGTACTGTAGTAGGTTACTATAGCAAGCATTATAACAATTTACTATAGTAGTTACTATTCACAGCCCGCGGGAAATCAGGATTCCAGAGAATCCACACGCCTGTGTGGAATTTCCACAGAGGTGTGTGGAAATTCCACAGGGGCGTGTGGAACATCCACATGGCAGTGTGGATGCCCGTTTCCAGCCAATTTAAAGCCGTAATTCAGCCACATTTCAGGATTTCTTTCCCTATCTTTTCTCCATCTTTTGAGAGGCTTGCGACTAGCGTTTAGTGAGGTATTGGCAAGGCTTTTTGAGTGGTTCTACTACTTTGACACAGCGTTTCTCTAGGAAGATAGCTATTGGGGGAGCTTTTGTCGGTACTAATCCGGCAAGTTGTGCCACAGGCTTGATGAGGGGACCTTTGAAGAGGACGAGGCTATTCCACAAGACCATCGACATAACTACCGAAGGGGTTTTGCTGTGGATTACTTGTTTTTACATTCAATTTTACTATTGATTGTATCTTGCTCAATGGAGAGCTAAACCCCTAGTGGCTACTTGGATTTGTGAACACTAGGATGTATTTGTTTCATTAACCTCTTATTATGCTTTCCTTAATTGATGTTTTAATTGAGTTCCAATCTTAAATGCTTATTGAATGATTTCTCCCTTTGAGTGATACTAGGGTTGATAGTTCATATTGGAAATCTTTGTGAGTGAGTGACACACCACGAGGGTAAGACAAAGCTAGATTGGAGAGGGTCGAGAGAGTAAGTCGAGAGGTAGCGGAGCATCCCTTTTCCCTTCTGATGTGATTTATCCGACCTCTATTTCCTAGAGTTCTTTACGGTCAGAATAGATTGAAGTGCTAAAGGATGAACTCCGCTGGGGCTTAGTTGCGTGAATGATAAAGCGAAGCGTTGAAGTGAACTTTAGTATCTGGGGCTTAATTGTGACGAGGGGCCTTTCACCTCGACCAAAGGGTTAGGTCTATATATAGAAATAGGGATTATCACTTGGAATCCCTAGAGCATCTTGCAACTTTGCACAATGTAAGATGTTGAGATTGATCAATTTCTCTGCCGGGCCATAGTTTAGAGTTAGTCACGGTTGACCTTAGGTTTAGGACCGTGTATCTTAGGATGTCCACGACTCACTGAGCATTATTTAGGAAGCATAATAGTAGGGTTTGCACTTGAAGCAATAATCCTAGGAGGAACAATATCCGAGTACCCCACTTTTATCGATTGGTTTTCCTCTCATATTGTGCCTCTCTTTCTTATTTCTTTATTTTGTTTACATTACATCTTATCAACACAATCATTATTTCATCTTCGCTTGGTTAAGTAGCAATCTTGGTGTTTTTATTACCTACTCCCTCTAGATATGATACCCACTCACTTGGGATTTATTACTCAGATAAACCGGTGCACTTGCGGGTCATAAGCAATTGTTGTGTCACTAGGTTTGGGAGAGCTTAGGCCTACTCGGATGACACTTCAATTGGCAGGTCGAACGGTGAGACATCTAGCGAGGATGTAGATGTTCCCTTGATACTTGGGAGGCCATTCTTGCGCACTTCCAAGGCACTTATCGATATGGACGGCGGGGAGTTGAAACTGAGGGTTGCAGACGACAAGCTTACATACAGCCTCGCCGAAGCCATACGACTTTCTCTTGACTTTGATGATACTTGATAAGTGCTTGTGTATTAGTAATACAAAGTATTCTTTTCTTGCATTGAGCATTACTTTTATCCAGTTTTATCACTTGTGTATTTGTGTTACTTTGGTGCATGTAGGATTGTGAAGCCAAATATGAGAGAAAGAAGCCAATGCAAATCGTGAATGCACCATTTGATGAAATCTTTTAAGGAATAAATGCGAGCACACAAGTTGGGTTCAAAGATACGTGAATGTGTGACAACCTTTGTGTAATGAAGCAATCATAGGTGTGTGGAAATTCCATAGGGGCGTGTGGAACATCTTTAGGGCCGTGTGAATGTCTGATTCAGCCTATTCAAAACCGCGATTCAGCCCGATTTGAGAATCCTTTTTCCATCTTTTCTACATCTTTTGAGAGGCATACGGCTAGGGTTTAGAGAAATATTGGCAAGGCTTTCAGAGTGGTTCTACGGCTTTGACACCATGTTTCTCTTGGAAAATAGCTATTGGGGGAGCTTTCATCAGCACCGATCTGGCGAGGTGTGCCCTAAGCTTGACGAGGGGACCTTTGGAGAGGATGAGGCTACTCCTCAAGACCATTGACACGACTACTGAAGGAGTTTTCATATGGATTGCCTGTTTTTACTTTCGATTTTACCATTGATTGTATCTTGCTCCATGGAGAGCTAAACCCCAGTGGATACTTGGATTTGTGAACCCTAGGATGTATTTGTTTCATTAACCTTTTATTATGATTTATTTAATTGATGTTTTAATTGAGTTCCAATTTTGAAAGCTTGTTGAATGATTTCTCCCTTAGAGTGACACTAAGGTTGAGAATCCATCTTGATAGCCTTTGGGGCTTAGTTGCGCGATCGACAGATTGAAGTGTTGAAGTGAACTTTAGTATCCGAGGCTTAATTGTGACTAGGGGTCTTTCAGCTGGACTAAAGGGTTAGGTCTATATATAGGAATAGGGTTTATCACTTGAAATCCCTAGAGCGTCTTGCAACTTGTATAGTGTGAGGTGTTGAGATTGATTGATTTCTCTGCTGAGGTATAGTGTAGAGTTAGTCACGGTTGACATCAGGTTTGGGACTATGAATCTTAGAATTTCCATGGCTCATTGAGCTTTAGTTAGGAAGCATAATAGTTGGTTTTGCACTTGAACCGATAATGCTAGGCAAAGAAATATTTAAGTGACCCACTTCTTATCGATTGCCTTTCCTCTCACTTATTTGTGCCTTTCTTTCTTATTTCATTTATTTTGTCCGCATTACATCTTATTCAAAATCATTGTTTCATCTTCGCTTGGTTAAGTAGCAATCTTGGTGTTTTTATTCCCCACTCCTTGTGGATACTATACCAACTCACCTGGGATTTATTACTTTGATAAACCTGTGCACTTGTGGGTCACATGCAAGGGTGTATCAATACTCTTTATTTTCTTGACACTACCGATGAACTAATTGATGAATATGTGCAGGAAGTGTTGAATTGGGACTCGTACAAGGGGTTGTTAGACCAAGAAGTGGAAAATGAAGAAGTCTTAATGCTTGGTCTAGAGAAAAAGGTACCATCTACCCCAAGGATCATGAAGAAAGTGCTTCGAAAGATGAAGCATGCAAGGAGACGTCACAAGAAACGCCCCAAGGCTAATGGGGATGAGCAATAACAAAGTAAGGGTGATGAACCCTTGTGCGGTAACAAATCTGATAAGTCCTCCTCTACCTTTGAAAGACTATGTTCATTGTGCTTTCAGGTCATGGGTAAGAGGAAAACCTTCATCTATGAGCCCCCGTGAGGTAACAAGAGGTACGTAAAACTTAGTGACATTAAACAAGAGCTTCTTGGGAGGCAACCCAAGTCTTAACTATTTTTCTAGGTTTTAGTTAGCACTTGCATGAATAAGGCTGAGTGTTGGTGTCTTGATTTTTACATGCAAATTGCTGTAGTTTTCCATGTGGATCAATGATGTTTTCGTGTGCTTAATTATGTTTTGGCAGAGTTCTTGGTCATTTGAGTGTCTTTTCCATGTTTTCTCTGCTCAGTCTTCAATTCTAGAGGCAGGCTATGCATATACATACATGTTTAGTAATTTTCAGCAAAGTCTGCAGATTTTTCTAAGACATCCAGAGAAAACACACGGCCGTGCGGAAATTCCACATGGGTGTGTGTTTCCATTCAGAGCTCTATCCGGAGAGCACACAGGGGCGTGTGTCTGCCCCTGTGTTTGACCTTGTGTATTCACCCGTCCGAATATGCGTGTAAACTTCAAGTGCACGGGTGTCAAAGTAATAATTACCCCGGTGAGTAGGTAGTGAAATCCATAGGGAACAGAAGTATTAGTATTAACCAATTCTTAATTATCTAGTCAAAATCAATGGATGTGATAAAATGAACTAATTGCAAGAGAATTAATAAGCAAGCAAATGGGCAAGAAAGATAAGTAAAGGAGATCTCAATCAATAAAGATGAGGTACCCGGAAAATGCTCCCCCTAGGATGTAACATGAAGCTCAGGATTCACTAAATGCTTCTAAACCGAGACTAATGAGTTGAGGTAATCAAAGAACAACCGGTCCTCACCTCCAAGCCACCGGTACTAGTACCCTACAAGGTCCCGGTGGAGAAATCGGTCAATCTCAACACCTCACACCCCATATGACTGCAATACGCTCTAGGGACACCTAAGAGTGAAACCGATTCCTAAGGATTGATCCAACCCTAATTCACGGCGAAGGATCCCTAACCCCTACAAGGTCCCGACGGAGAAATCTCTCAATCTCACGCCTCACACCAAATATGGTTGCCTAGAGTTTAGGGAATACGGAGATAGGAAACACTAAATCGGAAGGGAAAGGGGACACTCCATTATCTCATGACTCACGCTCTCAACCCTTTTTAACCTTGAAGTTCTAACTCTAATGGAGACCTCTCTCTCATCAAAGTAACAAATCATGCAAATCCAATCAACCACAAGGATTAATTAAACAATCAAGCAATGGGAACACAAGATTAAAACGCAAATCAACTCGGATTTAATAGAAACATAAAGCAAATCATTACAAAAACATAGATCCTGGGGTTCACATGCCCAAATACCTACTTGGGTTTAGCCCTCCATGGAGCAAGTTACAAAACAATGATGAATACAATGAAAAGCAATGAAAACCATAAAGTAAAACCCCCTTAAATTCGTGATGATGGCCTTGATGGGTCACCTAACGTCTTGAAGAATCCTTCTCCGAAGCTAGGTCGCCGAAGGCTCCCTGTATGCTATGACGGGGAGAAGATCGATCAAAGTTGGTGATGGACACCCCCCCAATATCACCAACGACCTCCTCCAAAACCCTAGCCGCCTTGCCTTCAAAGTGCTCGCGAAAACCCTTGCAAAAAGTCCCTAAAGAACAGGGCAAACGGCCTATTTAAAGCCGAAAACCGTGCCTGTCACATGCCCCCACACGCTCGTGTGGATTTTCCACGCGGCCGTACTTTTCACAAAACACGGTCCAAACACTCTTCACTTGAGGCCACATGTCCGGGCACACGTCCATGTGGTAGGCTATAAAACTTTTCTTCATCGACGTATCTTTGAGAGGTCTTGCAATCTTCACGAAGAGAAGGAACATGAAGATGTGGCTGCCTTTGTGTCCTTCCAACCAGTGAATTGACTTGAATCTTCTTGGGAGTTGGCACACATCTCCATGTTTATGAACTCCTCTCGTGTCTTGGTCCTTGAATTGAACAAGAACTCCCAACATTGAGTCTTTATAGCCTATCTTTGCTTCTTTTTTACTCTTCAAGGCATTCACAACCTATATGCATAAAAGAAAACCAAATACACAATATGAGACATAAACCATGGTAAAAAATAATGCTCAATGCACGTAAAACATATATAAAAATATGTCTACTAAAGCACTTATCATGTATTACACACGGGCGTGGGTAATTTCCACACACCCATGTGATCTCCTGCAGGAAAGGCCTTGAAATTCCGAGAAGACACAGGGGCTTGCTAATGCCTCTATGAGTACCCCTGTAAAGATCCACACACCCATGTGGAATTTCCACAAGGGCATGTGGAGCACTTAGAATTTTTCTCGGTTGGACAAAGAAGCCACAGGGGCGTGTGGGTACCTCTGTTGATCGAGCACACGGGCGTGGGGAATTTCCATACACCTGTGTGGATGCATTCAGAGATAAAGTGTTCTATTCCAAGAGCACACAGGGGCATGTGTCTGCCCATGTGAAGCTTTCCTGTGGAGTCACACGGCGTGGGTAATTTTTACACGCCCGTGTAGATGTACATAACTCCAAGAGACGCGGGTTTTCTTTAAAATCTTTTCACGTTTCTCCATCTTCTCACTCCCAAACATTTAAAGAATGCTTCCATTCACTCTCTCGACTTTGCACCATTGTTTTAGAGGGATTTTTATTCGAGTTTTCCTGTTGATTTCAAGCTTTCATTCTCTATTTCATCGGTAAACCCTTTTTCTCTCTTTTCTTCACCATTACTTGATTTGCTTTCATTAGCTGGTGAATGCACTTCATTTTTATGCTAAAATGGTTCGTGCGGTTTTCACGCCACGTGGATCCACACTACGGTTTTCACGCCCCGTGGATCCACATGGGCATGTGAAATTTAACATGCCCGTGTAGATGCTCGATTCCAGCCCTTTACAAAGCCGTGACTTGTACCAATTTGGGGATCCATCTTTCATTCTTCTTTCCATTTTTTCTTCAACATTTGGGAGGCCTTGGGATAAGGTTTAGGAGGGTTTTTGGCAAGGCTTTTGGAGTGGTTTTACGGGTTCGACATTGCGTTTCTCTTGGAAGATCGTCATTGGGGGAGCTTTCGTCAGCAATGATCCAGTGAGGTGTGCCCTAGGCTTGACAAGAGGACCTTTGGAGAGGACGAGGCTACTCCACAAGATGATCGACACAAATATTGGGGGTTTCCTTATGGATTACATGCTTTTACTTTGATTTCATTATTGATTGTACCTTGCTCCATGGAGAGCTAAACCCCCTAGTGGGTACTTGGACTTGTAAACCCTACGATGTTATTGTTTCATTGACCTTTTATTATGCTTTATTTAATTGATATCTTTAATTGAGTTCCAATCTTGAATGCTTGTTGAATGATTTCTCCATTAGAGTGACACTAGGGTTGAGAGTCCATCTTGGTAGCCTTTATGGATGAGTGACACACCATGAGGGTTAGACAATGCTAGATTGAAGAGGGTTGAGAGGGTGAGTCGAGAGTTAGCCGAGCATTCCCTTTCACATACGGTGTGATTTATCCTACCTCCATGCTTCTAGAGTTCTTGTTGCATGAACAATGGAGTGAAGCGTTGAAGTAATCCTTTGTATCTTTGGCTTAATTGTGACTAGGGGTCTATCGCTTAGACCAAGGAGTTAGATCTCTATATAGGAATAGGGTCTATCACATGGAATCCCTAGAGCTTCTTCCAACTTTATACAGTGCAAGGTGTTGATGGTGACTGCCCGCTAGTGTACGGGTCGTTAAGTAATACCTTTCGCTCAAGCATGAGAGGGTCATATTCCTGGGGCCCAAGGAGCTACCCTTACTTCCTCTTTACTCGTTGTCTAACCTTCCAATTCAAGTTGATGATCAAGATGACTAAAACATTAAAATAAAACAAGAACCACAGTGCAAAGCCAAGCAAGAGGGTGAAAATCAAGAGATGAGAGAGGTCTCGGATGTGGATCCTCTTAGGGTTACTCAAGGTAAATGAATGTACAAGCTGCTAAGCAAAAGGGGTGTTCAGGACACGAGATTTAGAAAGTAGGCTGTCCGATGGTCATGGTGACAACCCCCTAATCCATTCGAATCTTGACTCAGAATCTCTTCCGGCAAACCTTCTCCTACGATTGCAACGCGCAAAGGAAAATCCCAATTAAGGCCGATACTCAACCTAGGTTCTGCCCTAATATGTGGAGGGCACAAACTACGTGATGGTTACAATGTACTCATACATGAATCCCCATTAAGCAAGGTGTGTTTAGTATTAGGGCTAAAGCCATGCAACCTAATACAACCTAGTAGTTGAAAAATAGAGTTCTCATATAAATCAAGATATCAAATCTCACCAAGCTTAAACCATGAACACACCAAATTCATTAAAGCAACTGAAAGCATCCCAATACATAAGTTCACCCCAAGGTTCACAAACATCCAGCGACCTTGTGGCTTAGCCTTCAATAAAACACAAAATGAGGTCATGTAATCTACTCTAGCAAGCATAGTAAACTCCCTCAAATGATGGAAAGATGTGGAGGAGAAAGGATGACACTGAGTGGCTTCCGCGGGCGCCGCAATGGGAGCAGCTTCCCTTGTCATCTCCAAGCTTCCTCAAGGTAAAATCGATGGAGATCTTGCCCAAATGACTCTCTCCTCTTGCTTATTTCCCTCTAAATCCATTGATCTGGCCATCAAAATGCCTGGTAAAGAGCCTCCACCCAGGGCTCAAGATGTCTCTAAAGTGGCCTCCTTCTAAATTCATTGATCTGGCCATCAAAAAATAGGGTTAAATAAGGTCCGCCCGAGCCTCAGAGGTGCCTCATGGCTGCTTGGAGCCTATAAGGCTCACTGTCTTTTTTCGAACAAAAATTCATTACCTGTGCTACAGTAATCCTACTACAGTGTTTTCCTACAGTAATATTACTGTACTGTTTTCTGCTACAGTACCTGCCTCCACTAAAATTTCCAGTAAACCTCACGGGTGTCTCACTAGCGTATGAAGCCCGTGAAGATCATTGTCTTTTTAGCATTACTCCAGAAATTTAGTTTCTCCAATGATTGGAAGCCTAAAACGTGATTTTTGGTGTCGATTTCTCCCCAATTGCGTTCTCGAGCTCTCCTCGGCTCCTTTGACGCCTGAAATATAAATAAAACAAATTTAAACACAAAATTGGCATTGATTCAAGAAAATATGGGCGAAAAGCATATATTCTACAAGTATAAAATACGTACATTTATGTTTATCAGGTGTTGAGATTAAGTGATTTCTCCACCAGGGCATAGTGTAGAGTTAGTCACGGTTGACCTTAGGTTTGGGACTGTGTATTTTAGAATCTCCACGACTCATTAAGTAGCAGTTGGGAGACATAAGAGTTCATCTTTCACTTGAAGCAATAGTCCTAGGGGGAGCAATGTCCGAGTTCCCCACTTTCTGTCGATTGCCTTTGCTCTCATTTTATCGTGCCTCTCTTTCTTATTTTTTTTAGTCTTGTTTGCATTGATTTGATCCACACTATTATTGTTTCATCTTCACTTAGTTAAGTAGCAATCGTTATGTTTCTATTCACAATTCCCTATAGATACGATAACCAACTCACTTGGGATTTATTACTTTGACAAACCTGTGCACTTGCGGGTCACACGCAAGGGGTGTTGTCACTCCGCTACCTTTTGACTCACCCTCTCAACCCTCTCAAATCTAGCATTGTATAACCCTCATGGTGTGTCACTCATCCACAAAGGCTACCAAGATGGACTTTCAACCCTAGTTTCATTCTAAGGGAGAAATCATTCAACAAGCATTCAAGATTAGAACTAAATTAAAGATGTCAATTAAGGAAAGCATAATAAAAGGTCAATGAAACAATAACATCCTAGGGTTTACAAGTCCAAGTACCCACTAGGGAGTTTAGCTCTCCATGGAGTAAGATATAATCAATAATCAAATCATAAGTAAAAATATGTAATCCATAAGGAAACCCCCTTCGTATTAGTATCAATGGTCTTGTGGAGTAGCCTCATCCTCTCCAAAGGTCCCCTTGTCAAGCCTAGGGCACACCTTGCCGGATCGGTTCCGACGAAAGCTCCCCCAATAACTATCTTCCAAGAGAAACACTCTGTCAAAGCCGTAGAACCACTCCAAAAGCCTTGCCAAATCCCCTCTAAACCCTAGCTGCAAGCTTCTCAAAAAATGGAGAAAAGATGGATAGAAGATGAAAGATGGATCCCCAAATCGATACAAGTCATGGCTTTATAAAGGGCTGGAATTGGGCATGCACACGGGCATGGGTAATTTCCACACACCCGTGTGGATTTCTAGAAATATGATTTTCTGCAGGCTGTGAACAGCAATTGCTACAACAATACATTGTTACAATGATTTGCTACAGTAACCTGCTACCGTATTCTACCAAAATACTCCCAAATCTACACTTTTCATAGAGGCAACATAAACGGGCACGTGTCTATACCATCGATCGCATCGCTTCTTCAACAAAAAGCCATATTGGTGAAAATCTTGCTAACATTGCACAGGTCAGAATCTGTAAATGTAACTGCCTTTGTGCCCCTCCAAACCGTGTAATTGCTTGAGCGCATAGAGGTTGGCACATATTCACGTATCTTCGATCACAACTTGTGTCCTTATATTTGTTCACTCCAAGACTTCGTCAAAAAAGTACAATGGCAATCTACTTTGGTTTCTTTCTTTTATTATTTCGCTCCACAACCCTTCATGCACGAAAGTTCACAAATACACATGTATTAGCGCTATAATCTGATAAAAGTAATGCTTATCATAAGAAAAGAATACTTCGTATTACTAATACACAAGCACTTATCACTTTGACAGTACATGGGTGAGCCCAACGCAAGTAGTTCCGAGGAAGGGAGGAATGACAGTTGTGAGAAATGAAAAGAATGAATTAATTCCAACTAGGACAGTTACAGGGTGGCGCATCTTCATTAACTATAGAAGATTGAATGATGCAACTCGAAAGGATCATTTTCCATTGTAGTTTATTGATCAGATGTTGTAGCAATTGGCAGGGAATCAGTTTTATTATTTCCTTGATGGGATGTTGGGATACTTCCAAATCCCCATAGCCCCAGAAGATCAAGAGAAAACTAAGTTTACTTGTCCGTAGGGTACTTTTGCTTATAGAAGAATGCCTTTCGGGTTGTGTAATGCACCGGCGACATTTCAGTGATGCATGACTGTGATTTTTTATGATCTCGTAAATACATCATGGTGTTCATGGATACTTTTCGGTGTTTGGAGATTCTTTTGACATTTGTTAGAGGAATTTGGAAAGAGTGCTGGTCAGATGTGAAGAGACAAATTTGGTCCCTAGAGCCTAAAGCAACCTTTCACTATGTGAGGGGTCGAGACTAAGAGATTTCTCCACCAAGGCATAGTGTAGAGTTAGTCACGGTTGAAAGGTTTTTAGACCGGGTGTTTAAGGATCTCCATGACTCATTAGAAATTAGTTAGGAAACATAATGATTGGTCTTGCACTTGAAACAATAGTCCTAGGGTGAGCAATGTCTGGGTGCCCTATTTATCGTCGATTGCCTCTCCTACCTTTTATTTGTGCCTTCTTCTTCTTTTCTTATTTCTATTTGCATTGATTCTTATCGCATCACTATTAATTCATTTTCATTTTAGTTAAATAGAAATCTTTGTGTTTCTAATCACTATTCCCTATGGATTCGACTACCCACTCACCGGGATATTATTACTATGACAAACACGTGCACTTGTCGTACTGACAAGTTCCCCTTGCGTATATCCCGCAAGTGCACGGGTTTGTCGAAGCAATAATCCCGGGTGAGCGGGGTCGAATCCACAGGGAGTAGGGAGTAAAGACACTTAATTCGATTCTTAGCTATGTGGAGTATCAACAATGATAAGTCTGATAATGATTCAATTCTCAACAATTAAAAGCAACAAGTAAGAGAACAAAAGTAAGGAGGAGTCAAGGCAATCGATAAAGATGGGGTACTCGGATGATGCTTCACCTAGGAAAATCGTTTCAAGTGCAAGAACTCTCTATTATGCTTCCTAACCAATGCAATGGTGAGTTGTGGAAATCCTTACATACATAGTCCCAAATCTAAGGTCAACTATGCCTAACTCTATTCATGTCCCGGAGGAGAGATTAAATAACCTCTCAACCTCGCACTCGAATAAAGTTGCAATGAGATCTAGGGATTCCAAGTGATAAATCGCTTCCTAATTATAGACCTAACACTTTGGTCCAGGCGGAAGGTCCCTAGCCACAATTAAGCCCTAGATACTAAGATCTCTCAACACTTCACTCCATTGCACGCGCAACTAGGCCCTAGCGGAGGTTCATCCCTTAGACCATTCACTCTATTATGGCCGCAAAGAACTCAAGGAACGGAGGTAGAATCTATCACGTCGGAGGGGAAAGGGGACGCTCCTGTACCTCTCGACTCACCCTCTCAACCCTCTCCAACCTAGCTTTGTGTAACGATCGTGGTGTGTCACTCACTCACAAGGTTACCACCAAGAACTCTCAACCCTAGTGTCACTCTAGGGGAAATGTTCATACAATCAAGCATTCAAGGTTGGAACTCACAATAAACATCAATTTATTGAAAGCATAATAAAGAAGTTCAAAGAAACGAATACATCCTAGGGTTCACAATCACCCAAGTACCCACTAGGGGTTTAGCTCTCCATGGAGTTAAGTACAATCAAAGAAATTGAATGTAAAAGCAATGAATCCATAAATAAACCCCTCGGTGGTCATGTCGATGGTCTTGCAGAGACTCCTCTACTCGTCGTCAAAGGATTCCCTTTTCCGGTATAGGATACGCCTCGACGGAAGCTCCCATACCAACCTTCTTCCTTAAGAATGACGATGTCGGAGCCGTAGAACCTCTCCTAAACCTTAACCAATACCCCTCAAAATCCTAGCCAAAGCCCTCTCTTAATTTGGGGAAAAGATGGAGAAAAGAATACCAAAATCGGGGCTGGATCGGCTTTAAATAGGGCTGGAATCGGGCGTGGATGCTACACGCGCCCGTGCGGAATTTCCACACGGGCATGGATAATTTCCACATGCTCGTGTGGATTCTCTGTTTCTCTGATTTCTCGGCCGGCTGTGAACAGTGCTGCTACAGTCTTGCTACTGGTGCTGTAAAATAAATGAAGATTGGCAAAGAAAAGAGAAAGAGAAGCTTACCGACAAAATGAGAATGAAAGACTAGAAAACGGTCGGAAAACTCAATTAACAACCCTCTAAAACGATGGTGAGAGGTCAGGAGACCGCAAGGATATGTTCTCAAAACGTACGAGGGTGAAAAGATGAAGAAACCCGAAAAGATTTTAAAGAAAACCTGCGGTTCTAGCATATCTGTAAATCCACACGGGCGTGTGGAAATTACCCACGCCAGTGTGCCCGACCCACAGGGGCAGACGCACGCCCCTGTGGACTCTCCATGCAACCGAGAAAATTCTCTAAGACCCACGCCCGTGCGAAAATTCCACACGGGCGTGGATATTCACAAGCCCTACTCACAGGGGCAAATGCACGCCCCTGTGTCTTCTCGGGATGGAGAGATCCTCTGCAGAGATTCGCACGGGCGTGCGAAAATTATCCACGCCCGTGTGTGGTTCACAAGGTCGCCCACAGGGGCGAGTCCACACCCCTGTGTGCTCTCGGGATAAACCGCCCAACTCTGCAGGAATTCACACGCCCGTGCAGAAATTACCCACGGGCATGTGGCAGTCGCATGGTCATTCACAGGGGCAGCCGCATGCCCCTGTGCCTTCTCTGGATGAGCTCGCAATGCAAATCCATGGGCGTGCGGAAATTCCACACGCCCGTGTGTTTTCTTTGGATGCCTTAGAAAATTCTGCTGGCTCTGCAGAAATTTTTTTAACATGTTTACACACTCAGAGCCTGCCTAATATGTAAGTTTTACTAGTGAAAAACATGAGAAATAGCTCAAACGACCAAAACTTCACCAAAACACATGAAAGCACAAGATAACACCAACGGCCCACAAGAAAAGCATAGCAATGCCATATAGGAATCAAAACACCAACACTCAAGCTCTTATTCATGCAAACACTAAACTAAAAACTAGGAAAAATAGTAATTGCTTAGGTTGCCTCCCAAGAAGCGCTTGTTTTACGTCACTTAGCTTGACGTACCTCTTACTTACCTTATGGGGGCTTGAAAAGAGTGTGTTCCTCCCGACTAGATATTGCATAGCTACTTCCTTTAAACCAAAAATCTAATTGCCAGGGTGGAATATTTGTTGGATAGTCCAACCATCTTACCTTTGGCCTCCAAGGAAACAATTTGGGTTGGGAATTGTCCAAGCTTAGCATAGGTGGGTCATTGGATGGTTTCAATCTCCTACCCACATCTTCTCCCAAGCCCAAAATCTCTTTCTTGCAATTTAAGAATTGATCAATCCCAAAGAGTTGTGCTTGTTCCATTACCTTAGGATTTACTTCTTCTTGTGTATTTTCAGCTTGAAAGGAACATGACACTAGCAAATCCCCTTGAAAATTTTCTCGCTCACAAGCACAATCTTCATTCACACTGTCCAAAATCTCAAAATGGTATTCAGCTTCTCCCTTTTCATTTTCTACACCAATGTACTCAATTTGTCCAACTTCTTCATTGTCATTCACTGCCACATCATCTCTACAAGGAAATTGAATTGCTTGCTCAAATGCTTGTTGTTCCTTGGAGAGTGTATCAAGTATCCCTCCTAATTGATGCTCAAGGTTTTTATAGGAGGCTTCATGACATCTTAGTGTGGTCTCCATATTTTGGACGCAGACATCGGATGCTTCAATGAAGTTAGCTAATACTCTTTGCAACTGAAATGCATCCTCTGCGAGTAACTCACCCTTTTGACTTTCCTATTGAGGGGTTTCCCAATATTGTCCATCACTATTCCATAAGAAGTTTGGGTAGCCCTTTTCAATTCGATGATATGTGTTGCAACAAGGAATGCTCGATTGTTGTGAAGCAAAAATTCTATCAACTTTTTCACTCAAAACTTCAACCTGCAAATATAGAGCAACGACTGGGTCAATCATCATTTAAAATCCTTGCAAGAAAAAGTAATACATGACAAAAGAAAAAAAATGATAATGATGGAAGAATAAGAAACTGTGAAATAATTTTTTTTTTTAGAAGAAATCAGAACGGTGAGAGAGAAGAGATTTGAAATAGAATGAAGGGTAAATAGCCAAGAAAACAAAGTGCAAATTATCTCTAAATGCCTAGCTCCCCGGTAACGGTGCCAAAAACTTGACAAGTTCCCCTTGCATATATCCCGCAAGTGCACGGGTTTGTCGAAGTAATAATCCCGGGTGAGCGGGGTCGAATCCACAGGGAGTAGGGAGTAAAGACACTTAATTCGATTCTTAGCTATGTGGAGTATCAACAATGATAAGTGTGATAATGATTCAGTTCTCAACAATTAAAAGCAACAAGTAAGAGAGCAAAAGTAAGGAGGAGGTAAGGCAATCGATAAAGATGGGGTACTCGGATGATGCTTCACCTAGGAAAATCGTTTCAAGTGCAAAAACTCTCTATTATGCTTCCTAACCAATGCAATGGTGAATCATGGAAATCCTTACATACATAGTCCCAAATCTAAGGTCAACTATGCCTAACTCTATTCATGTCCCGGAGGAGAGATTAAATAACCTCTCAACCTCGCACTCGAATAAAGTTGCAATGAGCTCTAGGGATTCCAAGTGATAAATCGCTTCCTAATTATACACCTAACCCTTTGGTCGAGGCGGAAGGTCTGTAGCCACAATTAAGCCCTAGATACTAAGATCCCCTAACACTTCAGTCCATTGCACGCGCAACTAGGCCCCAACGAAGGTTCATCCCTTAGACCATTCACACTATTATGGCCGCAAAGAACTCAAGGAACGGAGGTAGAATCTATCACGTCGGAGGGGAAAGGGGACGCTCCTGTACCTCTCGACTCACCCTCTCAACCCTCTCCAACCTAGCTTTGTCTAATGCTCGTGGTGTGTCACTCACTCACAATGTTACCACCAAGAACTCTCAACCCTAGTGTCACTCTAGGGGAAATGTTCATACAATCAAGCATTCAAGGTTGGAACTCACAATAAACATCAACTTATTGAAAGCATAATAAAAAATTTCGAAGAAACGAATACATCCTATGGTTCACAATCACCCAAGTACCCACTAGGGGTTTAGATCTCCATGGGGCTAAGTACAATCAAAGAAATTGAATGTAAAAGCAATGAATCCATAGAGAAACCCCCTTGATGGTTGTGTCGATGGTCTTACGGAGAGTCCTCTACTCGTCATCCAAGGATTCTCTCGTCCAGTATAGGATGCGCCTCGACGGAAGCTCCCCTACCAACCTTCTTCCTCAGGAATGATGATGTCAGAGCCATAGAACCTCTCCAAAACCTTGGCTAATACCCCTCAAAACCCTAGCCGAAGCCCTCTCTCAAATTGGGGAAAATATGTAGAAAAGAATACCAAAATCGGGGCTGAATCGGCATTCAATAGGGCTGGAATCGGGTAACTCTACGGGCGTGGATGCTACACGCTCCCGTGAGGAATTTCCACACGGCCGTGGATAATTTCCACACGCCCGTGTGGATTCTCTGTTTCTCTGATTTCTCGGCGGGCTGTGAACAGTGTTGCTACAGTACTTGCTTCATTTTTACTGCATTGCTCTGCTACAGTCTTCAACGTGAATAACTTCCCAATTCCATACTTTCATCTGGGTAATGCAAACGACCACACGTTCCCATCGTGAATCACTTGCTTCTTCAATGATATATATGTTGGTGGAGCTCCTGTTCTTATATGCATAAGACGGAATGCTAGAGTGTGACTGCCCTTGTGCCCCTCCAAATGCTTGTGCAAACTAAAATATAGGGAGGTTGGCACACACTCTAGCATCTCGCACCTGACTTATATCTTCGCGTTTGAACCTTAGCAAGATTTCTTCAAAAATCGGTGTATTGTGATCCACATTGGCTTCTTTCCTTCATAATTGGTTTCACAACCGTACCTGCATAAAAGTAACATAAAAACACACATATTAATGTAAAAACCCGAGAAAAGTAATGCTCAACATAAGGAAAGAATGCTTCGCATTCATATCACACAAGCATTTATTAGGTACACACACAAAAAGGCATTGTTAATCGGGCACACGGGCATGGAAAATTTCCACATGCTCGTGTGGATGTGTTTAGAGGAAAAGTGTGCTACCCCGAGAGCACACAGGGGCGTGTGTCGGCCCCTGTGAAGTTCCCCTGTGGAGTCACACGGGCGTGCGTAATTTCTGACCGATTTCAAGGTTTTCACTCTCATTTCATCAATAAACACTCTTTCTCCTTTACTTCGCCAATCTTGATTTATTTGGTTTAAACTGGTGAATGTTGCTCTATTTTGAAAATTAAATGGTGGGTGCATGCATTAGAGTGGTTTTAAAGAGAAATTTCCACATGACCATGTAGATTCCTGTAGCATTGTTTTGTAAGTTTATTTGATTGATTCTCATTTCAATTTTTGTAGAAATGGCTTCCAAGACAATGAAAATGGCCGGTAAATGTCCTACAGAGCATTCCCCTGAGCCGGATCACATGGAATTTGCCATTCCCGAGCACCAAGCTCAGTTTGAGTGACTATCAAAGCTCAAGTTTGGTTAAAAATGATTATCGGACTTGAGCGCACTTATGGAGGTTCAGTTGGTAGATGATATGGCTGATGAGGTAGAGGAGCTTCTTTCGGTGGGTAGCTGGATGAGGTTATTGTCTATTAGGGAGCCGGATATCCTTGCATTGACACTAGAGGTTTTGGCGTCATTCAAATTCGATCGGCCGTAATCGAGTTTTGATAGTATTGACACCATATAGTTCAGAGAGTTTGGACATCACTATACTATGAGGAGTACGACCAATTACCGACCGACTATCCTAGTAGTTTGACTCCTCAGAGAGCATACAGGACTTTATGTGGTCTTGGTGAGTATGAGCCCGGAGTGTCGAAGGCTACATACCTCTCCGACCGAGCTTTAGATACATCCACGTAGTCCTAAGCAGGTTAGTGAGCGGCCGTGGTGATAGTACTAGAGTTTTGAGCAGACAGGAGCTACTTTACTTATACTCCATGGTGCAGAGCGAGCTGATTCACTTGGGACACATCGTGGAGGAGTATTTGAGGCATTAGGGGCATTATTCGCGAGTGGTGATGATCTTCTTAGGACTATACATTACTAGACTTATCATGGGGATGGGTCTTCTAGACGCCATCAGAGGAGCAGAGAAGATGATTGTATCAGCACCCATCTACTTAGAGATGATGATACTCATGGGCATGATCCGACGCTACAGAGATGGGATATATATGTTGAACATGCCCCCACCAGAGCCAGTCAAGGCCTAGGTTTCTCAGCAGGCGCAGGAGCCCAGTAGGTGTAGATAGAGATAGAGGCACCTTCCACAGCACATGAGCCAATTCCCGTGCGCATTTTCTCTCCACCTCGAGCCCATGATGCGGGAGTATTATAGGCAGACTTGACTGAGGTTCACGTGATACAGGCTGCGAAGCACACTAAGGTGATGGCCCGTCCCGACATCTTATAATAATTATTAGAGCAAGATGTGACCTCACCATTCATCATGAAGACCAGAGCCCCACCGACCCCTCCAGCATCACCGACACCACCATCACCAGTTCCAGTAGCGTCGATTAATCCACCTACTTCACCAGTACTAGCGGTAGCAGCAGTGGTGACTGAGTTTGATTTTGTTTTTGTTGAGCTTCACCAGCAGCAGTAGCGCCTCACCATTCTTCATTTTTTTATTTTTCGTATTTCATTTTAGCATTTCATTTTGGACTTGTATCACTCAGAAAGGATTTCTGTTTCAAAGTTTATCTTTTCGTTTTCGTTATCTTGAGTTGTATTTCATTGCTTTATCTTTATATACTCGAGTTTGATTTTGTTTTTGTTGAACTTCACTGGACCCCCTTGTGTATACTTGCAGATGGTCTTATGAGTATGGAAATTGAGGGCTAGTCATAGACATGATTAATGTGATTTTCACATGGCCGTGTGTGCTCTACAACCCATTGGAACTCAACTCTCAAGGAATATAGCTCTACCAAACGTACCATTAGGAGTTTAGGGGAGTATTGTTTCAATTGCCCATCTTTACATATGATCTTGATTGAGGGTAATGTACATCTTAAGTATGGGGGGAGTTCACATTACACATGTTCTTTCCATAAGTTTTGACTCAAGATGCTCACTTAGCGAATGGCAGTTCACCTTAGTTGCAATTGTTGTATTCTTAAGTTTAGGAGAATTTTTAACATTGAATGTTCTCATGCTCTAGTTTTTACTTGAATTTTTAGGAATTTTTACCCGATTGACACTTGTTGCACTACTCGCTCATGAAACCTTTTTTGGAAACTCAAGTTCGATGTTTAAAGGACTAGTTAGTCTTGTTTCCTGTGTTAATTTTTGCTATAGAAAAATGAAAATATGTACTTGTTTTGGTTATACATTTGGGGTGGAAAGAGCTACCGCCTATAAAGTATGAAGCTACTCTCATAAGTCAGATACTAGTTATGCCCTAATGAGAGAAAGAGCTATCTCATAGGAAGAGTAAAAGCTACTAACCAGGTAGAAATAGCTACCACCTCGAAAGTGTGAAAGTCACCTTAGCGGTCTCTTTGGAAAGGGTTACCTTAGAGGATGTGTGGAGCTACTACCATCTTTTTGCTTAGTTATGTAAATAAATAAATCCCTTATACTTAGAACTTTGAGAAGTATACCTTGGGTTGACTTGAGTGAGTTTCCACACACTTAAAAAATTTCAGGTTTGTTGTCCTTATTTATTCTAGTTTTTAGCTAGAGCATTGATTTTTTGTATTTGGTGTTGAAATTTCCATTACTTGTAGAATGCTTCTTTTGCACACTTTTGGTGAACCTAAGGCCAAGCACCTTCAATATTTCCTTCTTCTATGCTTCAATCTTTTATTTTTTGTTGAGGACAAGCAAAAGCTTAAGTGTGGGGGTGTTTGATGAGTGCTTGTGTATTAGTAATATGAAGTATTCTTTTCTTATAATAAGCATTACTTTTCTCAGAATTTATCTCTAATACATGTGTATTTTGGTTCTTTTGTGCATGTAGGGTTGTCGAGACAAGTATGAAAGAAAGAAGCCAAAGTAGATTGTGAACGCACTTTGTTGATGAAATCTTGGAGTGAACAAACCTGAAGACACTAGTTGTGCTTAAAGACATATGAGTGTGTGCAAACCTCCATTGTTTTCAAGGGAATATGCAAATAGGAGGGGCCACAAAGGCAGTCACACTCATGTGTTCTGACTTGTGCAAAGCTAGCAAGATTATCGTCAAATGTGATTTTATTGAAGAAGCGACACGATCTACCACATGAATGTGTGCCCATTAATGTGGTCTCGATGAAAAGTGTGGATTCGAAAGTATTTTGGCAAAGTACTGTAGCAGGTTACTGAAGAAAATCACTTTAGGAAAGTATTGTAGTAGTCACTGTTCACAAGAAGCAGAAAATCAATTCCTGCAGATTCACATGGGCGTGTGGGAATTCCACATGCCTATGTGGATACCCGATTCCAGCCTTTTTAATGCCGCGATTTTAGCCTGATTATAGTATCTTTTTTCCGATCTTTGGCACATCTCTTCACCATATTTGGGAGTGCTCACAGCTAGGGTTTAGAGGGGCTTTGGCAAGGTATTTGAAAGGGTTTTATGGCTTTCAACACTATGTTCTTTCAGAAGAGAGTTATTGGGGGTGCTTTCATCGACATTGATTCGGCGAGGTGTGTGACAATGCCCCTTGCGTATATAACGCAAGTACACGGGTTTGTCGAAGTAATAAAATCCCAGGTGAGTGGGTATCGTATCCACAGGGAATAGAGAGTAAAAATACTTAAGTTGTTTCTTAAGTAAGCGAATTATGAATAGTGATTTGTGTAGTAAGATGTAATGCAAACAAAAGTAAAAGAGACAAGAGAGAGCACAAGTAAAGGAGAGGCAAGGCAATCGATATAAATGGGGTACTCGGATATTGATCCGCCTAGGACAATCGTTTCAAGTGAAAAAAAACACTCTATTATGCTTCCTAACTAATGCATTAATGAGTGATGGAGATCCTTTAATACATGGTCCTAAATCTAAGGTCAACCATACCTAACCCTATACATGTCCCGGAGGACAAATTGAACAATCTCTCAACCTCGCACTCAAATAGAATTGCAATGAGTTCTAGGGATTCCAAATGATAAATCCTCTTCCTGTATGTAGGCCTAACCCTTTGGTCCAGGCGGAAGATCCCTAGCTACAATTACGACCTAGATGCTAAAATTACTTCAACGCTTCACTCCATTGCACTCGCAACTAAGCCCCAGCGGAAGGTCATCCCTTAGCCTATTCACTCTACTATGACCGCAAAGAACTCGAGGAATTGGAGGTAGAATAAATCACACCGGAGGGGAAAGGGGATGCTCCGCTACCTCTCGACTCACCCTCTCAACCCTCTCTAATCTAGCTTTGTCTAACTCTCATGGTGTGTCACTCACTCACAATGGTTACCAACAAGAACTCTCAACCCTAGTGTCACTCTAAGGGAGTATTCATACAATCAATGAATTCAAGATTGGAACTCAATAAAAACATCAATTAATTAAAGCATAATAACAAGGTTCAATGAAACGAATACATCCTAGGGTTCACAATCCAAGTACCCACTAGGGGGTTTAGCTCTCCATGGAGCTAATTACAATCAATGGAATCGAAGGTAAAAGTAATGAATCCATAGAAAACCCCCTCGATAGTCATGACGATGGTCTTATGGAGAGTCCTCTACTCGTCCAAAGGTCCCTTTGTCCAGCCTAGGATACAGCTTGCCGGATCGATGCCGATGAAAGCTCTACCACTAACCTTCTTCCAAATGGAGCATGATGTCAGAGCTATAGAACCTCTCCCAATCCCTAGCCAATACCTCTCAAAAAAATAGCTGCAGCCCTCTCTAAAGTTGTGGAAAAGATGGAGAAAAGAATTTTGAAATCGGGGCTGAAATCGGCTTTTAAAGGGCTGGAATCGAGAATCCACACGCCCTTGTGAATAATTCACACCGCCCATGTGGAATTAACAGACGGGCGTGTGGCTTCTTTGGACGACTCCTTCTTCGGCCGGTTGTGAACAGTATTTCCTACATTATTTTGCTACAGTGTTGCTACAATGCCTTGCTACAATACCGGTCCAAAACACTCCCGAAACTATGCTTTCATCGAGGTAACATAAACGGGTACACATTTACATCGTAGATCGCTTTGCTTCTTCAATGAATGGCCGTGTTGGTAGAGATCTTGTTACACATGCACAAGCCGGAATACTTAGAATGTGACTACCTTTGTGCCCCTCCAAATCATTGTGCTAGCTTGAATACAACGAGGTTGGCGCACATTTTTGCATCTCGAACCCAACTAATCTCTTCGCGTTTGAACCTTCTTAAGATTTCCTCCAAATGGTGCACTCATGATCTACATTGGCTTCTTTCTCTAAGATTCAGCTTCACAACCCTATATGCATGAAAGTAACATAAATACACACATATTATTGTTAAAACCCAATAAAAGTAATGCTTATCATAAGGAAAGAACCCTTTGTATTTTTATCACACAAGCACTTATCAGTGTTCCCTAGGCTTGATGAGGGAATCTTTGGAGAAGAAGCGGGCAATTCATAGGACCATCGACACGAATACCAAGGGAGTTTTACCTATCGATTGCATATCGTTACTTCTGATTCCATTATTGATTGTATTTTGTTCCATGGAGAGCTAAATCCTAGAGGGTGCTTGGGCTTGTAAACAGTAGGATGTTATTGTTTCATTGACCTTTTATTATGCTTTGTTTACTTGATGTCTTTAATTGAGTTCCAATCTTGAATGCTTGTTGAGTTGATTTTCCCTTAGAGTGACACTAGGGTAGAGAGTCCATCTTGGTAACCTTTCTGGATGAGTGATACACCATGAGGGTTAGGCAATGCTAGATTGGAGAGGATTGAGAGGGGGAGTCAAGAGGTAGCGGAACATCCCCTTTCCCCTCCGGTGTGCTTTATCCTACCTCAACATTCCAGGAGTTCTTTGACATCACAATAGAGTGAAGTGCTAAGAGATGAACTCCGCTTGGGCTTAGTTGCACAAGCAACAGAGTGAAGCGTTGATGTAATCCTTAGTATTTGGGATTTAATTGTGACTAAGGGTCTTTTGCCTGGACCAATGGCTTAGATCTACATAAGGGAATAGTGTTTATGACTTGGAGTTCCTAGAGTTTATGCAACCTTGCACAGTATGAGGCGTCGAGATTGAGCGATTTCCGCGCTGGGGAATAGTGTAGGGTTAGTCACGGATGACCTTAGGTTTGGACGGTGTGTTTTTGGATTTTCACGACTCATTAAGCATCAGTTGAGAAACATAATGGTTGGTTTTGCACTTGAAACAATAGTCCTAAGGTGAGTAATGTCCGGGTGCCCCAATTCCTATCGATTTCCTCTCTTATCTTTTGTTTGCGCCTTCTTCTTCTTTCCTTATTTCTATTTTTATTGATTTTGTTCACACCACTATCGATTCATCTTTATTCTAGTTAAATAGCAATCTTTGTGTTTCTAATCACTATTAACTATGGATACAACAATCCACTCACCAGGATATTATTACTTCGACAAACCTGTGCACTTATGGTACACGTGCAAAAGGGCGTTGTCAATACTCGAGTTGTTTTTGTTTTCATTGAGCTTAACTGAACCCCCTTGTGTATATGTGCAGATGGCCTTGTGAGTATGGAAATTGAGGAATAGTCATGGACACGGTCAATGTGATTTTAACATGATCGTGTATGTGACACACCCCTTGCATGTGACCCGCAAGTGCACGGGTTTGTCGAAGTAATAAATCCTAGGTGAGTGGGTATCGTATCCACATGGAGTAGGGAATAAAAACACCAAGATTGTTCCTTAACCAAGTGAAGATGAAACAATGATTGTATTAATAAGATATAATTCAGACAAAATAAAAGAAATACGAAAGAGAGGCACAAATAAGTGAGAGGAAAGGCAATCGATAAGAAGTGGGGTACTCGGATTTTGCTCCACCTAGAATTATTGCTTCAAGTGCAAAACTAACTATTATGATTCCTAACTAATACTCAATGAGTCGTGGAAATCCTAAAATTCACGGTGACAAACCTAAGGTCAACTGTGACTAACTCTACACTATGACCGGGCGGAGAAATCGATTAATCTCAACACCTCACACTGTGCAAGTTATAAGACGCTCTAGGGATTCCAAGTGATAAACACTATTCCTATATATAAACCTAACCCTTTGGTCCAGGAGAAAGGCCCCTAGTCATAATTACGCTCTAAATACTAAAGTTCACTTCAACGCTTCACTCTGTCGCTGGAGTAACTAAGCCCCAGCAGAGTTCATCCTTTGTCTAGCCCTCATGGTGTGTCACTCATTCACAAAGGCTACCAAGATGGACTCTCAACCCTAGTGTCACTTTAAGGAAGAAATCATACAACAAACATTCAAGATTGGAACTCAATTAAAACATCAATTAAGGAAAGCATAATAAAAAAAGTTAATGAAATAAATACATCCTAGGGTTCACAAATCCAAGTACCCACTAGGGGTTTAGCTCTCCATGTAGCAAAATACAATCAATAGTAAAATCGAAAGTAAAAGCAAGTAATCCATAGGAAAACCCCCTTGGTAGTAGTGTCGATGGTCTTGTGCAGTAGCCTCGTCAAGCCTAGGGTACACCTCACCGGATCGGTGCCGACAAAAGTTCCCCAATAGCTATCTTTCAAGAGAAACGCGATGTCGAAGCCGTAGAACCACTCCAAAAGCCTTGCCAATACCTCTCTAAACCCTAGCCGCAAGCCTCTCAAAAGATGGAGAAAAGATGGGAAAAAGATTCTCAAATCTGGCTGAATCGGGCATTCACACGGCCTTGTGGATGTTCCACACGCCCTTGTGAAATTTCCACATTCCCCTGTGGAAATTCCACACGGGAGTGTGGATTCTCTGGAATATTGATTTTCCACGAGCTGTAAATAGTAACTGCTATAGTTAATTGCTACAGTATCTGCTATAGTACCCCCCACCAAAATGCTCCTGATTCTACGTTTATCATAGAGGCAACATAAGCGGGCACACATTTATGCCGTACATCGTGTCGGTTCTTCATTAAACAGACCCATTGGTGATGATCTTGTTATCATGGTACGAGTTAGAATACACAAATGTAACTGCCTTTGTGACCTCCAAACCATGTAATTGCTCGAATACATGGAGGTTGGCACACATTCATGTATCTTTGAAACCAACTTGTGTCTTCGCGTTTGTTTCTTCTAAGATTTCATCAAATGGTGATTCATGATCTACATTGGCTTCTTTCTTTCATATTTGGCTTCACAACCCTACATGCACCAAAGTAACACAAATACACATGTATTACCGCTAAAACTAATAAAAGTAATGCTCAACGCAAGAAAAGAATACTTCATTGTCCTAATACACAAGCACTTATCAAAGTCCCCCACACTTAAGCTTTTGGTTATCCTTAAAAAAATAAAATAAAATAAAACATTGAAGCATAGAAGAAGGAAATATTGAAAATGCTTGGCCTTAGGTTCACCAAAGCATGCAAGAAGTGCATTCTTTAAGTAAGAGAAATTTCAACACTAAATACGAAAAATCAATGCTCTAGCTAAAAACTTGAATAAAAAGGACAACAAAGCCGAAATCATGTAAGTGTGTGTAAAGTCATTTAATTTAGCCCAAAGTATACTTCTGAAAGTTCTAAGTAATAAGGGACTTATTTATCTACAAAACACAACAAAATAAAAGAATGGTAGTAGCATCACACATCCTCTAAGGTAGCACTTTCTAAAGTGGCCGCTAAGGTAGCTTTCACACTTTTGAGGTGCAAGCTCTTTCTACCGGGGTAGTAGCTTTCACTCATCCCATGAGATAGCTCTTTCTCTCATTAGGGCATAACTAGTATCCGACTTATGAGAGTAGCTTCATACTTCATAGGCGGTAGCTCTTTCTACCCCTAATGCACAACCAAACAAGTATAAATTATTTCTCTTTATCCAATTTTTTTATAACAAAACAAGAAATAGAATTAAATAGTCCCATAAACATCAAACTTGAGTTTCCAAAAGCGTTTAATGAGTGAGATGTGCAACAAGTGTCAATCGGGCAAAAATTCCTAGAAATTCAAGTAAAACTACAGCCTGAAAAAATTCATTGTTAAAAGATTCTTCTAAACTCAAGAATACCATCATTGCAACTAAGGTGAACCGCCATTTTCTACGTGACGACCTCAACACCTTATTCCTATATATAGACCTAACCCTTTCGTCCATATATAGACCTAACCCTTTGGTCTAGGCAAAAGTCCCTTAGTCACAATTAAGCCCCAGATACTAAAGTTCTCTTCAACGCGTCACTCTGTCACTCACACAACTAAGCCCCAGCGGACTTCATCCTTTACCACTTCATTCTATTATAACCACAAAGAACTCTAGGAAATGGAGATAGGATAAGTCAGATCAGAAGTGAAAAGGGACGCTCCGCTACCTCTCGACTCACCCTCTCGACTTTCTCTAATCTAGCTTTGTCTAGCCCTCATGGTGTGTCACTCATCCGCAAAGCCTACCAAGATGGACTCTCAACCCTAGTGTCACTCTAAGGGAGAAATCATTCAACAAGCATTCAAGATTGAAACTCAATTAAAAATATCAATTAAGGAAGGCAAAATAAAAGGTCAAAGAAACATTAACATCCTAGGGTTTACAAAATCCAAGTACCCACTAGGGGTTTAGCTCTCCATGGAGCAAGATACAATCAATAGTAAAATCGAAAGTAAAAACAAGTAATCCATAGGAAAACCCCCTCAGTAGTCATGTCGATGGTTTGTGCAGTAGCCTTGTCCACTCCAAAAGTCCCCTCGGCAAGCCTAGGGCACACCATGCAGGATCGATACCGACGAAAGCTCCCCCAACAGCTATCTTCCAAGAGAAACGATGTGTCAAAGAAGTAGAACCACTACAAAAGAATTGGCA
This sequence comes from Dioscorea cayenensis subsp. rotundata, assembly GCF_009730915.1. Taxonomy (NCBI): domain Eukaryota; kingdom Viridiplantae; phylum Streptophyta; class Magnoliopsida; order Dioscoreales; family Dioscoreaceae; genus Dioscorea; species Dioscorea cayenensis. Next base: position 17,844,135 of record NC_052478.1, read on the forward strand.
ATACCTATCTAAACCCTAGCTGCAAGCCTCTCAAAAGATGGAGAAAAGATAGGAAAAAGGATTTTCAAATCGAGCTGAATCGTGGCTTTAAATAGGCTGGAATCGAGCATCCACATGGCTCTGTGGATGTTCCACACGCCCTTGTGTAGTTTCTACATGCCCCTGTGGAAATTCCACATGGGCATGTGGATACTCTAGAATCTTGATTTTCAACTGGCTATGAACAGTAACTGCTATAGTTAATTTCTACAGTATTTTGCTACAGTCCCCCCACACCAAAATACTCCCGATTCCACATTTTTCATTGAGGCAACATAAACGGGCACAGGTTTATGCCATAGGTAGCATCGCTTCTTCAATAAACAGACTCATTGATGAAGATCTTGTTATCATTGCACGAGTTGGAATACACAAATGTGACTACTTTTGCGCCCCTCCAAACCATGTGATTGCTTGAACACACTGAGGTTGGCACACATTTACGTATATTTGAATCTAACTTGTGTCTTCACGTTGGTTCCTTCCAAGATTTCATCAAATGGTGCATTCATGATCTATATTGGCTTATTTCTTTCATATTTGGTTTCACAACCCTACATGCAGCAAAGTAACACAAATACACATGTGTTAGCCATAAAACCTAATAAAAGTAATGCTTGACAACTTCCCCTTGCGTATATCCCGCAAGTGCACGGGTTTGTCGAAGTAATAATCCCGGGTGAGCGAGGTCAAATCCAAAGGGAGTAGGGAGTAAAGACACTTAATTCGATTCTTAGCTATGTGGAGTATCAACAATGATAAGTGTGATAATGATTCAATTCTCAACAATTAAAAGCAACAAGTAAGAGAGGAAAAGTAAAGAGGAGGCAAGGCAATCGATAAAGATAGGGTACTCGGATAATGCTTCACCTAGGATAATCGTTTCAAGTGCAAGAACCCTCTATTATGCTTCCTAATCGATGCAATGGTGAGTCGTCGAAATCCTTACATACATAGTCCCAAATCTAAGGTCAACTATGCCTAACTCTATACATGTTCCAGAGGAGAAATCGAACAATCTCAACACCTCGCACTCGCATAGAGTTGCAATGAGCTCTATGGATTCCAAGTGATAAATCTCTTCCTAGATTTAGACCTAACCCTTTGGTCCAGGCGGAAGGTCCCTAGCCACAATTAAGCCCTAGATACTAAGATCACCTCAACACTTCACTCCATTGCACGCGCAACTAGGCCCCAGCGGAGGTTCATCCCTTAGACCATTCACTCTATTATGGCCGCAAAGAACTCGAGGAACGGAGGTAGAATCTATCACGTCGGAGGGGAAAAGGGACGCTCATGTACCTCTTGACTCACCCTCTCAACCCTCTCCAACCTAGCTTTGTCTAACGCTCGTGGTGTGTCACTCACTCACAAGGTTACCAATAAGAACTCTCAACCCTAGTATCACTCTAGGGCAAATGTTCATACAATCAAGCATTCAAGGTTGGAACTCACAATAAACATCAATTTATTGGAAGCATAATAAAGAAGTTCAATGAAACGAATACATCCTAGGGTTCACAATCACCCAAGTACCCACTAGGGGTTTAGCTCTCCATGGAGCTAAGTACAATCGAAGAAATCGAATGTAAAAGCAATGAATCCATAAAGAAACCCCCTCGATGGTCGTGTCGATGGTCTTGTGGAAAGTCCTCTACTCATCATCCGAGGATTCCTTCGTCCGGTATAGGATACGCCTCGATCGAAGCTCCCATACCAACCTTCTTCCTCAGGAATGACGATGTCGGAGCCGTAGAACCTCTCCAAAACCTTGGCCAATACCCCTCGAAACCCTAGCCGAAGCCCTCTCGCAAGTTGGGGAAAAAATGGAGAAAAGAATACCAAAATCGGGGCTGAATCGGCTTTAAATAGGGCTGGAATCGGGCAACTCCACGAGCGTGGATGCTACACGCGCCCGTGCGGAATTTCCACACGGGCGTGGATAATTTCCACACGCCCGTGTGGATTCTTTGAAACTGTCATTTTCGGCCGGCTGTGAACAGTACTGCTACAGCGTTTACTATGTTTATTTGCTGCAGTACTTGCTACAGTACTATGCCAAAAATACTCCCGAATCCACTTTTCATCGAAGTGACATAAACAGTCACATGTTTATGCCATGGATCGCTTTGCTTCTTCAATGGCGGATAAGTTGATGGAGATCTTTTTCTATATGCATAAGTCGGAATGCTTGAGTGTGACTGCCCTTGTGCTCCTCCAAATGCTTGTGCAAACTCAAATACGGGGAGGTTGGCACACACTCTAGCATCTCGCACCCGACTTATATCTTCGCGTTTGAACCTTAGCAAGATTTACTCCAAAATCGATGCATTGTGATCCACATTGGCTTCTTTCCTTCATAATTGGTTTTACAACCCTACCTGCATAAAAGTAACATAAAAACACACATATTAATGTAAAAACCCGAGAAAGGTAATGCTCAACATAAGGAAAGAATGCTTCACATTCATATCACACAAGCACTTATCAGTAGTCGTGTTGATGGTCTTATATAGTGGTCTCGTCTCCTCCAATGGTCCCCTTGTCCGGCCTAGGGCACATCTCGCAGGATCAGTGCTGATGAAACATCCCCCAATAACCTTTTTCTAAGTGGAGCTTGATGTCAAAGCTGTATAAGCTCTCCAAAACCCATGCCAATACCTCTCAAAACCCTAGCCGCCACTCTCTTGAAAGTTAGGGAAAAGATGAAGAAAAGAATGCTGAAATCAGGCTGAAAATCGGCTTTTAAAGGGCTTGAATCGGGCATCCACACGCCCCTGTGGGCGCCCCTATGTATTTTTTGCACAGGCATGAGGAATTTCCACACGCCCGTGTGGATTCTATGAAATTCAGTTTCTCATCCTGTTGTGAACAGTATCTATTACAATAACAGTACCTTGCTACCGTGTAGGCTCCAAACACTCCCGAATCCAAGTTTTCAATGAGGTAAAGTAACCGGGCACACGTTTACGTCATAGATCATTTTACTGCTTCAATAAATGGCCTCATTGGTGAAGCTCTTGATATCAATGCCCAAATCGGAATACACGAATGTGACTGCCTTTGTGCCCCTCCAAAATATTGTGCTAGCTTGAATACGAGGAGGTTGGCACACATTCTCGCATCTTGAACCTCACTTATGTCTTCATGTTTGATTCTTCTCAAGATTTCCTCCAATTGTGTGCATTCATGATCTACATTGGCTTCTTTCTTTAATATTCAACTTCACAACCCTATATGCATGAAAATAAAACAAATGCATAAGTATTAGCGCTAAAACTTGATAAAAGTAATGCTCAACATAAGGAAAGAATACTTCGTATTCTTATCACACAAGCACTTATCAAGAGGGATCTCAGCCTTCGCCCGAGCCACAGCCAAAGCCTATAGAGACAGAGGGCCCCCATCCCCCCTCCCCCCTCCGCGTAGCACAGGAGCCACCACTTGTGGGGATCTTTACACCGATTCGAGCCCTTGATTGCTGACAACACCCCTTGTGATTGACCCGCAAGTGCACGGGTTTGTCGAAGTAATAAATCCCAAGTGAGTGGGGTATCGTATCCACTGGGAGTGGGGAATAAAAATATTAAAATTGCTACTTATCCAAGTGAAAATGAATAATGATTAGTTTGATAAAGCATAAAACAAAGAAACAAGAATGAGAGGCCCAAGAAAGTGAGAGAAAAAGCAATCAATAGAAGTGGGGTACTCAGACAATCCTCCCCCTAGGACTAATGTTTCAAGTGCAAGAGCTACTATTATGCTTCCTAACTAATGGTTAATGAGTCCTAGAAATCCTAAAGTACAGGGTCTCAAACCTAAGGTCAACAGTGACTAACTCTACACTATGTCCCGGCAGAGAAATCGCTCAGTCTCAAAACCTTACACTATGCAAAGTTTCATGGAGTTCTAGGGATTCCAAATGATAAACCCTATTCCTATGTGTAGATCTAACCCTTTGGTCCAAGCAAAAGAACCCTAGTCACAATTAAGCCTTGGATACTAAAGTCACTTCAACGCTTCACTATTTTGCTTCACTCTTTTGCTCACGAACTAAGCCCCTTCTCTCCAACTTTTCTCCATCTTTTGAGAGGTCGTCGGCTAGGGTTTTGAGAGTCTTTTGGCAAGTCTTTGGAGTGGTCATATGGATTCGATACCGTGCTTCTCTTCGAAAAAGGCTGTTGGGGATTTTTCATCGCCACCGATCCGGCGAGGTGTGCCCTAGGCTTGACAAGGGGACCTTTGGAGAATAAGAGGCTACTCCACAATACTATTGACATGAATACCAAGGGGATTTTCCTATGGATTACTTATTTTTACTTTCGATTTCATTATTGATTGTATCTTGCTCCATGAAGAGCTAAACCCCCAAGGTGGCACTTGGACTTTTATTGTGCTTTTCTTAGTTGATGTCATTAATTAAGTTCCAATATTGAATGCATGTTGAATGATTTCTCCCTTAGAGTGACACTAGGGTTGAGAGTCCATCTTGGTAGCCTTTGTGGATGAGTGACACACCATGAGGGCTAGACAATGCTAGATTGGAGAGGGTCGATAGGGTGAGTCGAGAGGTAGCGGAGCGTCCTTTTTCCCCTCCGATGTGATTTATTTTACCTTTATTTCCTAGAGTTCTTTGCGGTCATAATAGAGTGAAGTGCTAAAGGATAAACTCCACTAGGCCTTAGTTGCGTGAGCGACAGAGTAAAGCATTAAAGTGAACTTTAGTATATCTTGGGCTTAATTGTGACTAAGGGTTTATCGCTAGGACCAAAGGGTTAGATCTACACATATGAATAGGATTTATCACTTGGAATCCCTAGAACTCCAAGCAACTTTGCACAGTGTGAGGTGTTGGGACTAGGTGATTTCTCCACCAGAACATAGTGTAGAGTTAGTTATGGTTGACCTTAGCTTTGGGACAATGTATTTTAGGATTTGCATGACTCATTAAGCATCAGTTAGGAGACATAATAGTTGGTCTTGCACTTGAAGCAATAATCGTAGGGAGAGCAATGCCCGAGTGCCCCACTTCTATCAATTGCCTTTCCTCTCATTTTATCTTGCCTCTCTTTCTTATTTCATTTAGTTCTTTTCATATCAATTTTATTCACACTATAATCGATTCATTTTCATCATAACTAAATATCAATCATTGTGTTTCTTCTCTATTTCCTGTGGATATGATACCCACTCACCTAGGATTTATTACATTAACAAACTAGTGCATTTGTGGGTCACACAGAAGGGGTGCGTCACATTTTTGGCGCCGTTGCCGGGAATAGGCGTTTTGGAAACACTTTGCACTTTAATATTTTAGCTATTTACCATTCATTCTATGCCACTTTTTTCTTTTGGTGCAGCTCTTGAATGTACACTCAGAAGAAGGGGTAAAGAACCGTCAAATCTAGCTGAAGTAGAAGGTGAAGGCTCAGAAAATATTGCAGAGCATAATGAACAACAGAGAACACTTTCCGACTATGCTAGACCCTCAGCAATGCATGCAGTGAGATATCTTCATTTGTTCAGATGGAGCTTGAATCCTTATTTGAGACTTGGGAGCGATTCAAGCACTTCTTGCCGAAGTGTCCACAACACGGGTTCCCCGAATCTATGATCATTCAGACTTTTTATAATGGGTTGAATCCAAGTACAAGATAACTTCCAGATGCCGCCACAGGAGGTACAATAGGGAACAAGATCCCTGAAAAAGCCTGACAATTGGTAGAAGAAATGGCCATGAATAGCTACCAATGGAATGCAAGAGAAAAGAAGAAAGTGGCCGGACTACATGAAATTGATGCAGTTACATCTTTGGCAGCCCATGTAGAGCCATTGAGCAAGAAATTGGATACTTTAACTTCACCAAGTGTAGCCACTATTTCAAGGTGTGATGGTTGTTGTTTTTCACATATGCCATCTAATTGTCCTATCTTGATTGCTACTTCAACCCCGACTGAACAAGTAGATTTTGTGGGCAACTCAAGAAGAGTACAAGGTAACCTTATAGCAACACCCACAACCAAGGATGGAGGAACCACCCCAATTTCTTAGGGAGTAACCAAGGGCAGCAAAAGGCCATGGCACCACCAGGTTTTCAATGACAACAAGCCCCAAACATGGAGAATAGAGTTTCAGGCTTGGAGACCTGGATGACAAATCTAGAGAAATCTTTGACCAAATTTGTTCATTCATCGGATACACATTTTCAGTTGGTCAAAGCTACACATCGCAACCACACCGCTTTATTGCACAATCTAGAGAATCAAGTGGAGAAAATCATGAAGTCTCTATTGGAGAGACCACAAGGAAGCTTGATGAGTAACTCCGAGATGAACCCATGAGAACATGTGAAGGCGATCACTTTGAGAACTGATCATGAGTTCAAGGGTAGGCTTCCAAGTGAGAAGACCAATGTTGAAGCACCTGAGGTCTTGGAGGTTGAGGAAACAGCGAACAAGGAGAAGGAGGTGGCACCCCCACCTTGCAAGCCATAAATCCCTTATCATTTGAGATTGAAGAACAACCAAAATGATTACTAGTACAAGAAGTTTCTAGGGTTGTTCAAGCAGTTACACATCAACATTCCCTTTGTAGAGGCATTGTCTTAAATGCCTCGGTATGGTAAGTTCTTGAAGGATCTTTTGACCAACAAGAGGAAGTTGGAGGAGAGTGCATCAGTGATCTTAGATGCCTCTTGTTCGGTGGTTTTACAAAAGCATATGCCGAACAAGAAGAAAGACCCCAAAAGCTTCATCATCCTATGCAATATTGGTAATATGGGTAAAGAGATGGCATTGGCGGTTTCAGGGGCAAGTATCAACGTCATGCCATACTCTTTCCTTCAGAAGCTAGGCTTGGAAGAGCCTAGACCCACTCAGATAACATTACAATTGCAGGACCGAATGGTGAGACATCCAAGGGGTATCATTGAAGACGTGCTTATCAAGGTCGACAAGTATATATTTCCTGTAGACTTCGTATTGTTGGATATCGATGAGGATGTAGATGTTCCTTTGATACTTGGGACGCCATTCTCATGCACTTCTAAGGCACTTATCGACATGGACGGTGGGGAGTTGACACTGAGGGTTGGCGACGACAAGTTGACCAACTGCCTCGCCGAGGCCATGCGACATTCTCTTGACTTTGATGATACTCTTTATTTTCTTGACACTACCGATGAACTAATTGATGAATATGTGCAGGAAATGTTGAATCAAGACCCATACGAGGGGTTACTAGACCAAGAGATGGATAGTGAAGACGTGATGATGCTTAGTCAAAAGGAGAAAATACAACCTACTTTGAGGATCGTAAAGAAGATGCTCTGGAAGATGAAGCGAGCGAAGAGACGCCATAAGAAATATCCCAAGGCTAATGGGGATGTGCAAGAATGGAGTGAGGGTAACAAACCCTCATGTGGTAATAAGCTCAATAACTCTCCCTCTACCTTCAAGGGCTTTTGTTCATCGTATTTTCAGGTCATGGGTAAGAGGCAAACCTTCATCTATGAGCCCCTGTGAGGTAAAGTAAGGTACATCAAGCTAAGTGACGTTAAACAAGCGTTTCTTGGGAGGTTTTTTACTGTTTTCTTGTTCTTAGTTTAGTGTTTGCATGAATAAGGCTAAAGTGTTGGTTTGGTGTCTTGATGTTTACATCCTACTGTTACGATTTTCTCGTGGATTATTTGCTGGTTTTGTGTGCATAAATGTGTGTGGCGAAGTTCTTGGTCATTTGAGCTTGTTTTTCATGCTTTCTCTGGTTATTGTTGCATTATAGGGCAGGCTCTGAGTGTGTATACATGTTCAGGAATTTTCTATAAAGCCTGCAGATTTTTTTAAGCAATCCAGAAAGAACACACGGCCATTTGGAAATTCTACATGGGCGTGTATTTTCATTCAGAGCTCATCCCGAGAGGACACAGGGGCGTGCGTTTGCCCTTGTGAACGAACTTGTGAGGGTCACACGCCCGTGTCGAATTTCCACACGGGCGTGTGACCATCACAAGTTCGTTCATAGGGCCAAACGCACCCTCCTGTGTCTTTCCACACGGGCGTGTGTTTCTCTGTAGACGTTTAGAGCTCTATCCTGAGAAGACACAGGGGCGTGTGTCAGCCCCTGTGTTTGACCCTGTACATTACATATGGGCATGGGTAATTTCCACTCGCCTATTTGATTTCCTGCAGAGAAAACCTTTACATCCGGAGAAGACACAGGGGCGTGTGAATGCCCTTGTGAGTACCCCTATGTAGATCCCCACGCCCGTGTGGAATTTCCACAGGGCTGTATGGAACACTTAGCCAAATATCTCGGATGGACAGAGAAGCCACAGGGGCGTGTGGATGCCCCTGTGGGTCGGGCACACGGGCGTGGGTAATTTCCGCACGCCCGTGTGGTTACGTTTAAAGGTTCAGAGTGTTATCTCGAGAGCACATAGGGGCATGTGTCTGCCCCTGTAAGGTTTTCTTGTGGAGTCACACGGGCGCGGGCAATTTCCACACGGCCTTGTGGATGTACAAAACATCAATAGGCGCGGGTTTTCTTTAAAATCTATTTATGTTTCTTCATCTCCACACTTGCAATCACTCAAAGAGCAGTCGTATTCACTGTCCCGACTTGGCACCATTAATTTAGAGCGGTTCTACACGAGTTTTCCAGCATATTTCAAAGTTTCTACTTTCATCTCATCGGTAAAACTTCTTTATCTATTCTTTTTGCCACACTTGATTTTAATTGATTAAAATGGTAAATGTTGTTTCATTTTTGTGATTAGGTGGCCTATTCATGTTTAGAAAGAGTTTAGAAATGATTTTTAAGGTGTATTTTTGGATTTTTATCTTGAGGCTGCGCGACATTCATGCCCCAAAAATCCACATGGGCGTGTGGAATTCCCGCATGACCATGTGGATTCCTGCATTAATGTTGTGTGAGTTTAATTGATCGAATTTATTTTCAATACTTGCAGATATGGTTTCTGAGAGAACTCACTTGAGCCAGAGCACGTAGATTTCTCAATTCCCGAGAATCAGGCCCGCTTTGCGTGGTTAGCTAAACTCAAGTTTAAATAGTCTAGATTTCCATACTTGAGTGCATTGAGAGGGATTCAGTGGGGAGATGAGATAGTTGATGAGATCGAGAAGCTATTGGCAGTGGGTAGCTGGAAAGGTTATTATCAATCAGGGAGCTAGTTATCCATACACTAACATTAGACGTTTTCTCGCCGTTTGAGTTCGACCGATCATATGCTAGATTTGATAGTGCTGACGCGATACAGTTCAGAGTATTTGGACATCACTATACTATGAGCGTCACACAGTTTTTAATCTTGTTGGGACTATATGACTGATAAGTGCTTGTGTGGTACGAATGCAAAGCGTTCATTCCTTATGTTGAGCATTAATTTTCTCGGGTTTTTACACTAATATATGTGTTTTTATGTTACTTTTATGCAGGTAGGGTTGTGAGGCCGAGTATGAAGGAAATAGGCCAATGTGGATCATAATGCACCTATATTGGAGAAATCTTGCTAAGGGTCAAACGCAAAGACATAGGTCAGGTGTGAGATGCTAGAGTGTGTGCCAACCTCCTCGCATTCGAGTGAGCACATCCATTTGGAGGGGCACAAAGGCAGTCACACTCGAGCATTCCGATTTATGCACATAAGAACGAGAGCTCCATCAACATGTATATCATTGAAGAAGCAAGTGATTCATGACGTAAATGTGTGCCTGTTTGTGTTACCCCGATGAAAGTATGGAATTAGGAAGCTATTCAGGTCAAATACTGTAGCAGAGAAATGCAGCAACACTGTAGCATCTATTGTAGCAGCACTGCTCACAGCCGGCCGAGAAACCAGAAAAACAGAGAATCCTCACGGTCGTGTGGAAATTATCCACGGCCGTGTGGAAATTCCGCACGGGCGCGTGGAGCATCCACGCCCGTGTAGTCGCCCGATTCCAGCCCTATTTAAAGCTTATTTAGCCCCGATTTTGATATTTTTTGTCTAGCTTTTCCCCAACTTGAGAGAGGGCTTCGGCTAGGGTTTCGAGGAGTATTGGCCAAGGTTTTGGAGAGGTTCTATAGCTCTGACATCGTCATTCCTTAGGAAGAAGGTTGGTAGGGAAGCTTCCGTCGAGGCGTATCCTATACCGGACGAGGGAATCCTTGGACGACGAGTAGAGGACTCTAGACAAGATCATCGACACGACCATCAAGGGGGTTTTTCTATGGATTCATTGCTTTTACATTCTATTTCTTTGATTGTACTTAGCTCCATGGAGGGCTAAACCCCTAGTGGGTACTTGGGTACTTGTGAACCCTAGGATGTATTTATTTCATTGAATCTCTTTATTATGCTTTCAATAAATTGATATTTATTGTGAGTTCCAACCTTGAATACTTGATTGTATGAATATTTCCCCTAGAGTGACACTAGGATTGAGAGTTCTTGTTGGTAACCTTGTGAGTGAGTGACACACCACGAGCGTTAGACAAAGCTAGGTTGGAGAGGGTTGAGAGGGTGAGTCGAGAGGTACAGGAGCGTCCCTTTTCCCCTCCGACGTGATAGATTCTACCTCCGTTCCTCGAGTTCTTTGTGGCCATGATAGAGTGAATGGTCTAAGGGATGAACCTCCGCTGGGGCCTAGTTGCGCGTGCAATGGAGTGAAGCGTTGAGGTGATCTTATATCTAGGGCTTAATTGTGGCTAGGGACCTTCCGCCTGGACCAAAGGGTTAGGTCTAAATCTAGGAAGAGATTTATCACTTGGAATCCCTAGAACTCATTGCAACTCTATGCGAGTGCGAGGTGTTGAGATTGTTCAATTTCTCCTCCGGGACATGTATAGAGTTAGGCATAGTTGACCGTAGATTTGGGACTATGTAATTAAGGATTTCCATGACTCACCATTGCATTGATTAGGAAGCATAATAGAGGGTTCTTGCACTTGAAACAATTATCCTAGGCAGAGCATTATCCGGGTACCCCATCTTTATCGATTGCCTTACCCCCTTCTTTACTTTTGCTCTCTTACTTGTTGCTTTTACTGTTGAGAATTGAATCATTATCACACTCATCATCATTGATCTTTTACATAGCTAAGAATCGAATCAAGTATTTTTATTCACTACTCCCTGTGGATTTGATACCCGCTCACCCGGGATTATTACTTCGACAAACCAGTGCACTTGCGGGATATACGCAAGGGGACCTTGTCAATGACGAGACTTATATTGCCACTGAGGTGTATGAGCGACTTCCGACATATTATCCTAGCAGTTTGACACCACAAAGAGCATATAGCACTCTATGTGGACATGGGCAGTATGAGCTAGGAGTGTCTAAGGCTACGTACCTGTCTTGGGCAAGCTACTGATACTTACATGCCGTTCTCAGCAGATGAGTGAGTGGCCGAGGCGACAGCTGAGTCGGCAGGAGCTACTTTATCTATATTCAATGGTGCAGTGCGAGCCGATTCATTTGGGGCATATCGTGGCTGATTATCTTTATCATCATGGCCAATATACCAGAGTCGGTGTTCTGTTCTCATGCCCCAACATCACCAGACTCATCATGGGGATGGGGTTATTAGACGCTATTATGGGGGCTGAGAAGGCTATTGTACCGGCTCCACTTGGCATAGACACTATGAGATTGATGGGGATGGTCCGGAGATACAGACCAGGAGTTTATATGATGATCATACCCCTTTCTGAGATAGCAGAGGCCGAGGGAGTGCTAGCAGAGGGGCTTCAGCCAATTCCTGAGCCTCAGCCGGAGCATACGGAGACTGAGGCACCCCCTATAGCACAAGAGACGCCACCAGTCCATATGTTCTCCCTATCTCAAGCCTATAATCGCTTTGAGAGGCTCGAGAGTGTTGTAGGGGTGTTGCGGACCGAGACCACTGAGGTTCGTGCGACGCAAGCTACGCAGCATATAAAGTTGATGGCACGTGTCGACACCCTACAATAGTTGCTAGAGTAAGATGCGCCCTCACCTTTCATTATGAGGCCGAGGACCCCTCCGGCTCCACCAACATCACCATCGCCTAATCTACTGGCACCATTTGATCTATCTCCACCACCACCACCACCACCACTAGCAGCAAAGACGACCGCCAACGACACCAATGCTTGATGCGTCTTTCTTTTAGTTTCTTTATATTTTCGTATTTTACTTTTGCACTATCTCTTGGACTTGTATACTCTGAAAGGATTTTCCTTCTGAGTTTATCTTTTATTTTTGTCTCGAGTGGTATTTTATTGCTTTACATTTATATACTCAAGTTGTTTTTGTTTTTTGTTGAGCTTCACTGAATCCCGCTTGTGTATACATGCAAATGGTCTTGTTAGTATGGAAATTGAGAACTAGTCATGGGCACGGCCAATGTGTTTGTAAACTTGGCCATGTATGCTTGACAACTAATTTGAATTCAACTACAAAGGATTTAGCTCCATCAAACACACCACTAGGAGTTAGGGGAGTATTGTTTCAATTGTCACTCCCATATATATGCTTTAGTGTTATATCTTTTATTGTGCTTGCATGTGTACATTAAGGACAATGTACATCTTAAGTGTGGGGGGGAGTTCACCTTGCACATGTTCGATACTTATGCTTTGATTGTGCATGCTCACATAGCCAATGGCGGTTCACCTTAGTTGCAATGATGGTATTCTTGAGTTTAGGAGAATTTTAATCATTGAATGTTTTCATGCTTGATAAGTGCTTGTGCGATATGAATGTGAAGCGTTCATTCCTTATGTTGAGCATTACTTTTCTCTGGTTTTACACTAATATGTGTGTTTTTTATGTTACTTTCGTGCAGGTGGGGTTGTGAGGCCGAGTATAAAGGAAAGAAGCCAATGTAGAACACAATGCACCGATTTTGGAGGAAATCTTGCTAAGGTTCAAACGCGAAGACATAGGTCTGGTGTGAGATGCTAGAGTGTGTGCCAACCTCCTCGTATTCTAGTTAGCACATCCATTTGGAGGGGCATAAGGACAGTCACACTCGAGCATTCTGACTTATGCACATAGAACAAAAGCTCTACCAACTTGTCTATCATTGAAGAAGCAAATGATCCACGACGTGAATGTGTGCCCGTTTGCGTTACCCCGATGAAAGTATGGATTCGGGAAGCTATTCAGGCCGGATACTGTAGCAGAACAATGTAGCCAAGTACTGTAGCAGCGCTGTTCACAGCCGGCCGAGAAAACAAGAATTCAGAGAATCCACACGGGCGTGTGGAAATTATCCACGCCCGTGTGGAAATTCCACATGGGCGTATGAAAGATCCACAGGCCCATGTAGTTGCCCGATTCCAGCCCTATTTAATGTCGATTTAGCACCGATTTCAGCATTCTTTTGTCCATCTTTTCCCCAACTTGAGAGAGGGCTTCAGCTAGGGTTTTGAGGGGTATTGGCTAGGGTTTTGGAGAGGTTCTATGGCTCCGACATCGTCATTTCTTAGGAAGAAGGTTGGTATGGGAGCTTCCGTCGAGGCGTATCCTATACCAGACGAGGGAATCCTTGGACGACGAGTAGAGGACTCTAGACAAGACCATGGACACGACCATCAAGGGGGTTTTTATATGGATTCATTGCTTTTACATTCTATTTCTTTGATTGTACTTAGCTCCATGGATGTATTCGTTTCATTGAATCTCTTTATTATGCTTTCAATTAATTGATGTTTATTGTGAGTACCAACCTTGAATACTTGATTGTATGAACATTTCCCCTAGAGTGACACTACAGTTGAGAGTTCTTGTTGGTAACCTTGTGAGTGAGTGACACATCACGAGTGTTGGGTAAAGCTAGGTTGGAGAGGGTTGAGAGGGTGAATAGAGAGGTACAGGAGCGTCCCCTTTCCCCTCCGACGTGATAGATTCTACCTCGGTTCCTCGAGTTCTTTGCGGCCATAATAGAGTGAATGTTCTAAGGGATGACCCTTCGCTGGTGCTTAGTTGCGAGTGCAGCAGAGTGAAGCGTTGAGGTGATCTTAGTATCTAGGGCTTAATCGTGGTTAGGGACCTTCCACCTGGACTAAAGGGTTAGGTCTATAATTAGGAAGAGATTTATCACTTGGAATCCCTAGAGCTCATTGCAACTCTATGCGTGTGCGAGGTGTTGAGATTGTTTGATTTCTCCTCCGGGACATGTTTGGAGTTAGGCATAGTTGACCTTAGGTTTAGGACTATGTAATGAAGGATTTCCACGACTCACTATTGCATTTATTAGGAAGCATAATAGAGGGTTCTTGCACTTGAAGTGATCATCCTAGGCGGAGCATTATCCGAGTACCCCATCTTTATCAATTGCCTTACCTTCTCCTTTACTTGTGCTCTCTTACTTGTTGCTTTTACCTTTGAGAATTGAATCATTGTCACACTTATCACTATTGATCTTTCACATAGCTAAGAAGCGAATTAAGTGTTTTTATTCCCTACTCCCTATGGATTCGATACCCGCTCATCCGGGATTATTACTTCGACAAACCCATGCACTTGCGGGATATACGCAAGGGGACCTTGTCAATGCTCTATTTTTTACTTGGATTTTTAGAAATTTTTGCCCGATTGATACTTGTTGCACTACTCGCTCATTAAAATCTTTTGGAAACTCAAGTTCAATGTTTAAGGGACTAATTAGTTTTTTTTTCTTGTGTTATTTGGAAAAAGAAAAAAAAACTTGTTTCAGTTATGCATTGGGCGGTGGAAAGAGCTACCACCTATGAAGTATGATGCTACACTCATAAGTCCGATACTAGTTATGCCCTAATGAGAAAAAGAGCTATCTCATAGGATGAGTGAAAGCTACTACCCCGGTAGAAAGAGCTACCACCTCGAAAGTGTTAAAGCCACCTTAGCGGCCGCTTTGGAAAGGGCTACCTTAGAGGATGTGTGAAGCTACTACCACCTCTTCACTTTGTTTTGTATCTAAATAAGTCCCTTATGTTTAGAACTTTGAGGAGTATACTTTGGGTTGATTTGAGAGAGTTCACACACTTACACAATTTCGGATTTGTTGTCCTTTTTTATTCGAGTTTTTAGCTAGAGCAATGATTTTTCGTATTTAGTGTTGAAATTTCCCTTACTAGCAGAATGCTTCCCTTGCATGCTTTGGTGAACCTAAGGCCAAGAAATTTCAATATTTCTTTCTTCTTTGCTTCAATGTTTTATTTTTGCTTGTGGACAAGCAAAAGCTAAAGTGTGGGGGAGTTTGATAAGTACTTTTGTATTAGTAATACGAAGTGTTCTTTTCTTATTATGAGCATTACTTTTATCAGTTTTTAGCGCTAATGCATGTGTATTTGTGAACTTTCATGCATGAAGGGTTGTGAAGCCAAATATTGAAGAAAAAAGTCAAAGTAGATCGTGAATGCATTGTTTGATGAAATCTTGGAATAAACAAATGCGAAGACACAAGTTGTGATCAAAGATACATGAATGTGTGTCAACCTCTATGTGCTCAAGTAATCACATTGTTTGCAGGGCCATAAAGGTAGTCACATTTGTGTATTCCAACTTGTACAACGATAGCAAGATCTTCACCAATGAGCCTATTTATTGAAGATGTGATGCAATCTATGGCATAGATGTGTACCCGTTTATGTTTCCCTGATGAAAAGTGAGGATTCGGGAGTGTTTTTGGCAGAGTACTGTAGTAGATACTGTAGCAATACCGAGGGGATTTTCCTATGGATTACATGCTATTATTTTCGATTTCATTATTGATTGTATCTTGCTCCATGGAGAGCTAAACCACCTAGTCGGTACTTGGACTTGTAAACCCTAAAATGTTATTGTTTCTTTGGCCTTTTATTATGCTTTCTTAATTGATGTCCTAAATTGAGTTCCAATCTTGAATGCTTGTTGAATGATTTCTCCCTTAGAGTGACACTAGGGTTGAGAGTCCACCTTGGTGGCCTTTGTAGATGAGTGATACACCATGAGGGCTAGACAATGCTAGATTGGAGAGGGTCGAGAGGGTGAGTCGAGAGGTAGCGGAGCGTCCCCTTTGTTCCTAAGCGTTCTACTGGTAGCTATTCATGGCCATGTCCTCTACCAATTGTCGAGCCTTTTCAAGGGTCTTACTCCCCATTGTACCACCTGCGGCGGCATCTAACAATTGCCTTGTACTCGGATTAAACTTATTATAAAAAGTCTGAATGATCACCCACTCGGGAAATCAGTGTTGTGGGCACCTCCGCTAGAGATCCTTGAAGTGCCCCCATATCTCAAACAATGATTCAAGATCCATTTGTACAAATGATTATATCTCATTGCGAAGCTTTGTCGACTTCCCCGGAGGAAAGTAACTTGCAAGGAACGCTTCGACCATCTCATTCCAGGTCATGATGGATGTTTTCGATAAGGAATGAAGCCACTACTTGGCTTTTCATTTGAGAGAGAATGGGAAAGCCATCAATCTAATAGCATCATCTCCAACACCATTAATCTTTAGCATGTCACAAACTTCTAAGAAGTTCTCTATGTGATTGTTTGGATTCATATCGGCCAAACCATTGAACTGCGCTGACTGCTAAATCATTTTGATGAATGCCGGCTTCAGCACAAAATTTGGAGCTGTAATCGGGGGTCACACAATAATCGATTATGTGCCCAAAACTGAGGGTCTGTGATAAGTTCTTCTGTGTTAAGAATGCAAAGTATTCTTTCCTTACGATGAGCATGACTTTTATCAGGTTTAAGCACTAATACATGTGTATTTGTGTTCTTTAGCGCATGTAGGGTTGTGAAGCCAAGTATTAAGAAAAGAAGCCAAAAGTAGATCATGAACACGCTATTTGGTGGAATCTTCGAAGCAAGAAACGCGAAGACACAAGTGGGGCTCTAAGATACGTGATAAGTGCTTGAGTAGACATATTTCTATATATGTTTTACATGCATTGAGCATCATTTTTACCATTGTTTATGTCCCAAATTGTGTATTTGGTGTTCTTTTATGCATATAGGTTGTGAATACCTTAAATAGTAAAAAGGAAGCAAAGATAGACTATAAAGACACAATGTTGGGAGTTCTTGTTCAATTCAAGGACCAAGACACGAGAGGAGTTCATGAACGTGGAGATGTGTGCCAACTTCCAAGAAGATTCAAGTCAACTCACTAGTTGGAAGGGCACAAAACCAGCCACATCTTCATGTTCCTTCTCTTTGTGAAGATTGCAAGACCTCTCAAAGATACGTTGAAGAAGAAAAGTCTTATAGTCTATCACACGGACGTGTGCCCGGCCATGTTGACTCAAGAGAAGAGTGTTTGGACCGCGATTATGGAGAGTACTGCAGCTAAGTACTGTAGTGAAATATTGTAGCATTGTACTGTAGCTGAGTACTGTAATACAATTACTGTCCACGCACCCGCATGGAAATTCCTACAGCCCACACGAGTGCATGGAAAATCCACATGGGCGCGTGGGGGTACGTGACAGACGTGGTCTAAGGCCTATAAATAGCCGTGTTGCCTTATTCTTTCTCATCTTTTGTGCGGATCTTGAGAGGTGAGACGGCTAGGGTTTGGAAAGAAGGTCTTTACGGCTTAGGAGGCACTTTATCACCAACTTTGATCGATTCCTCTTCCGTCATAGCATCAAGGAAGCCACCGGTGAACCTAGCTTCGGAGAGGGTCCTTCAAGACGTCGAAGCTCTCCATCAAGGCCATCAGTTCATATATAAGAGGGTTTATTTCTATGGTTTTGATGTACTTTCATTCATTGATGGTGTGTTTTGTATGTTGCTCCATGGAGAACTAAAACCCTAGAGGGTATTTGGGCTTGTGAACCCTAGGATTCTCATCTTCTGTGGATTTGCTTTGTGTTTCTATTTAATCCGAGTTTGATTAAGTTTCATTCTTGATTGTTTAATGCTTGCTTGCCTTATTGATCTTGTGGTTATTTGGTTTGCATGATTTGTTGCCTTAGTAGGAAAGAGATCTCCATTAGGGTTAGAACCTCAAGATTGAAGAGGGTTGAGAGGGTGAGTCATGAGATAGTATAGTATCCCCTTTCCCCTCTGATTAGTGTATTCTATCTCCATTCTCTAGACTCTATGCAACAATATTTGGTGGGAGACGTGAGATTGCTCGATTTCTCTGTCGGGACCTTGTAGGGGGTTAGGATCCTTCTTCGGGAATTAGGGTTGGATCAATCTTTAGGAATCGGATACACACTTGTTTTTACTTTCAATTTCATTGTTGATTATATTATTTCATTGACCTTAGGATGTTATTGTTTGATTGACCTTTTATTATGCTTTCCTTAATTAATGTCTTTAATTGAGTTCCAATCTTGAATGCTTGTTGAATGATTTATCTATTAAAGTGACACTAGGGTTGAGAGTCCATCTTGGTAGCCTTTGTGGATGAGTAACACACCATGAGGGTTAGACAATGCTAGATTAGAGAGGGTTGAGAGGGTGAGTCGAGAGGTAGCGAAGCGTCCCCTTTCCCCTCCTATATGATTTATCCTATCTCCATTTCCTAGAGTTCTTTGTGATCACAATAGAGTGAAGTGCTAAAGGATGAACTCTGCTGGGGCTTAGTTGTGCGAGCAACAGAGTGAAGCGTTGAAGTGACTTTAGTATCTGGGGCTTAATTATGACTAGGAGCCTTTCGCCTGAACCAAATGGTTAGGTCTATACATAGAAAGAGGGTTTATCACTTGGATTCCCTAGAACTCCATGCAACTTTACACGGTGTGTAGTGTTTAGACTGAGCGATTTCTCCACCGATATATATTGTAGAGTTAGTCATGGTTGACCTTAGATTTGGGACCGTGTGCTTAAGGATTTCCATGACTCATTGAGCATTGATTAGGAAGTATAATAGTTTGTCTTGCACTTAAAACATTAATCCCAGAGGGAACATTGTCCAAGTACCGCACTTCTATCAAATGCCTTACCTCTCAATTTTATTGTGCCTCTCATTCTTATTTATTTTATCTCTTTTTATATAAATCTCATTCATCATACCATCGATTTATTCTCATCATAGTTAGATAGCAATTGTTGTGTTTCTATTCACTATTCCCTGTGGATACGATACCCACTCACCTGTGATTTATTACTTCGACACCTGTGCACTTGTGGTTTACACGCATATTCGGTCGTGTCAGTCTGGCATAGTCATAAAGTGTTCTCTATTGCTCATTATACTGTGCCATATTATCTGACCTTTCAACTTCTATTTCAGCTTGATTGGACAGTTCTTGTATAGGTTCTTTACCCCTTCTTCTGAGTGTATGTTCAAGTTCATTATCACCTTCAATCAATATCGAAGGGGTCTCTTGGGTCATAACCTGGAGCTGTACCAAAAGAAAGAAAACGAATCAGAATGATGATATAATAAGAAGATGTGAAATAGAATGAATGAATGAATAGTTAAGATAGCAAAGTTCAAAGTATCTCTAAACGCCTACTCCCCGGCATCGGTGCCAAAAACTTGACAACGCCCCTTGCGTGTGACCTGCAAGTGAACGAGTTTGTCGAGTAAACAATTCCTAGGTGAGTGGGGTATCGTATCCACAGGGAGTAGGCAATTAAAAATACTTAAATTGCTACTTAACCAAGCAAAGATGAGATAATGATTTTGTTAAAAAGATGTAATGTAAACACGAATAAAAGAAACAAGAAAGAGATGCATAGATAAGTGAGAGGAATGGCAATCAAAATGAGTGGGGTACTCGGATGTTATTCCGCCTAGGACTATTGCTTTAACTGTAAAACCAACTATTATGCTTCCTAACTAATGCATTAATGAGTCGTGGACATCCTAAGATACACGGTCCCAAACCTAAGGTCAATCGTGACTAACTTTACACTGCTCTGGCGGAGAAATCTACTGATAAGTACTTGTGTGATATGAATCTGAAGTGTTCATTCCCTATGTTGAGCATTACTTTTCTCAGGTTTTTACACTAATATGTGTGTTTTTATGTTACTTTTATGCAGGTAGGGTTATGAGGCCAAGTATGAAGGAAATAGGATAATGTGGATCATAATGCACCTATATTGGAGGAAATCTTGCTAAGGGTCAAACGCTAAGACATAGGTCAGGTGTGAGATGCTAGAGTGTGTGCCAACCTCCTCGCATTCGAGTGAGCACATACATTTGGAGGGGTACAAAAGCAGTCACACTCGAGCATTTCGATTTATGCACATAAGAATGAGAGCTCCACCAACATGTATATCATTGAAGAAGCAAGTGATTCACAATGTAAATGTGTGCCCGTTTGCGTTACCCCGATGAAAATATGGAATTGGGAAGTTATTCAGGTTGAAGACTGTAGCAGAGAAATGCAGCATGTACTGTAGTAGCACTGTTCACAGCCGGCAGAGAAATTAGAGAAACAGAGAATCCACACGGGCGTGTGGAAATTATCCACGGCCGTGTGGAAATTCCGCACGGGCGCGTGTACCGTCCACGCCCGTGGAGTCTCCCGTTTCCAGCCCTATTTAAAGCCGATTCGGCCCCGATTTTGGTATTCTTTTCTCCATCTTTCCCCCAACTTTAGAGAGGGCTTCGGCTAGGGTTTTGAGGGTATTGTCTAGGGTTTTGGAGACGTTCTACGGCTCTGACATTGCGCGTCATTTGGAAGAAGGTTATTGGGAGAGCTTTCATCGGCATCGATCCGGCGAGGTGTATCCTAGGCCGGACAAAGGATCCCTTGTGACGAGTAGAGGACTCTCCACAAGACCATCGACACGACCATCGAGGGGTTTATTTATGGATTCATTGCTTTTACATTCGATTTCTTTGATTGTACTTAGCTCCATGGAGAGCTAAACCCCTAGTGGGTATTTGGGCGATTGTGAACCCTAGGATGTATTTGTTTCATTGAACTTCTTTATTATGCTTTCAATAAATTGATGTTTATTGTGAGTTCCAACCTTGAATGCTTGATTGTATGAACATTTCCTCTAGAGTGACACTAGGGTTGAGAGTTCTTGTTGGTAACCTTGTGAGTGAGTGACACACCACGAGCGTTAGACAAAGCTAGGTTGGAGAGGGTTGAGAGGGTGACTCGAGAGGCACAGGAGCGTCCCCTTTCCCCTCTGACGTGATAGATTCTACCTCCGTTCCTCGAGTTCTTTGCGGCCATAATAGAGTGAATGGTCTAAGGGATGAATCTCCACTGGGCTTAGTTGCACGTGCAACGGAGTGAAGCGTTGAGGGGATCTTAGTATCTAAGGCTTAGTTGTGGTTAGGGACCTTCCGCCTGGACCAAAGTGTTAGGTCTATAATTAGGAAGAGATTTATCACCTGGAATCCCTAGAGCTCATTGCAACTTTATTCGAGTGCGACGTTGAGAGGTTGTTTAATTTCTCCTCTGCGACATAAATAGAGTTAGGCATAGTTGACCTTAGATTTGGGACTATGTAGGTAAGGATTTCCGTGACTCACCAATGCATTGATTAGGAAGCATAATATAGAGTTCTTGCACTTGAAGCGATTATCCTAGGTGAAGCATCATCCGAGTACCCAATCTTTATCGATTGCCTTACCTCCTGCTTACTTTTGCTCTCTTACTTGTTGCTATTAATTGTTGAGAATTGAATCATTGTCACACTTATCATTGTTGATATTCCACATAGCTAAGAATCGAATTAAGTGTCTTTACTCCCTACTCCCTGTGGATTCGATACCCGCTCACCGGGGATTATTACTTTGACAAACCCGTGCACTTGCGGGATATACGCAAGGGGATCTTGTCATCTACCAATCTCAACACCTCACACTGTACAAAGTTACAAAAAGCTCTAGGATTCCAAGTGATAAACCCTCTTGCTATATGTAGATGTAACCCTTTGGTCCAGGTGAAAGGTCCCTAGTCACAATTAAGCCCCATATACTAAAATTCACTACAACGCTTTCCTCTGTCACTCACGTGACTAAGCACAAGCGGAGTTCATCATCTAGTACTTCACTCTATTACGGCAGCAAAGAACTCGAGGAAATGGAGGTAGGATAAATCACGTTGGAGGGGAAAAGGGATGCTCCGCTACCTCTCAACTCACCCTCTCGACCCTCTCCAATCTAGCTTTGGCTAACTTTCATGGTGTGTCACTCACTCACAAGGGTTACCAATGTGAACTCTCAACCCTAGTGTTAATCGAAGGGAGTATTCAATCAATCAAGCATTCAAGGTTGGAACTCAATTAGAACATTAGTTAAGGAAAGCATAATAAAAGGTTTAATGAAACAAATACATCATAGGGTTTACAAATCCAAGTACCCACTAGGGGATTTAGCTCACCATGAAGCATGATATAATCAATCATAAAATCGAATGTAAAAACAAATAGTCCATAGAAAACCTCCCTCAGTAGTCGTGTCGATGGTCTTGTGGAGTAGCCTCGTCTCCTCCAAAGGTCCCCTTGTCCATCCTAGGGCACACCACGCCTGATCGATGTCGATGAAAGCTCCCAGAATAACTTTCTTCCAAGTGGAGCGCGGTGTTGAAGCCATACAACCAATCCAAAGACTTGCCAAAAGCCTCTATAAACCCTAGCCGACGGCCTCCAAAAAGATGGAGAAAAGTTGGAGAGAAAGATGAAAAAATTCCCCAAAATCGGGATGAATCACGGCTTAAATAGGTGACACGTCCGAATATGCGTGTATGTACCGTAAGTGCACGGGTGTCGAAGTAATAATTACCCCGGTGAGTTGGTAGTCGAATCCACAGGGAACAGGGCTACTAGTACTAACTTCTTCTCTGCTTTCTAACCTAATGATAAATGCAAAGGTGTGGTGATCTAATGTGCGAAGAAATGAATACCGGAGACAAATATGCAAGGGTTAAATGGATGGAGATCTCAATCAGTAAAAGTGGGGTATTCGGGCAATGCTCATCCTAGGATTCAGGTATTAGGTACCGAATAAGCAAAGTGTTTCTATGATAAGTAAGTTAAGTCGTGGAAATCCAAATATAATCGGATCCGGCCTCCCAATCACCGATACTATTCCCCTACGAGGTCCCGGTGGAGAAATCGCTCAATCTCAACACCTCACACCACATAGACTGCAAAGCACTCTAGGGATTCCAAGAGGTGTATCCAATTCCTAAAGATTGATCCAACCCTAATTCCCGGCGAAGGATCCTAACCCCCTACAAGGTCCCGGCGGAGAAATCTCTCAATCTCACGCCTCACACCAAATATGGTTGCATAGAGCCTAAGGAACGGAGATAGAATACACTCAATCGGAAGGGAGAGGGGACACTCCACTATCTCATGACTCACCCTCTCAACCCTCTTCAATCTTGAAGTCCAACTCTAATGGAGACCTCTCTCACATCAAAGTAACAAATCATGCAAATCTAATCAACCACAAGGATTAATTAAACAAACAAGCAATGAGAATACAAGATTAAAACTTAATCAAACTCGGATTAAATAGAAACACTAAGCAAATCCACAAAAGATGAGAATCCTAGGGTTCACAAGCCCAAATACCCTCTAGGGTTTTAGCTCTCCATGGAGCAACATACAAAACACACCATCAATGAATGAAAGTACATTAAAACCATAGAAATAAACCCCCTTATATATGAACTGATGGCCTTGATGGAGAGCTTCGACGTCTTGAAGGACCCACTCCGAAGCTAGGTTCACCGGTGGCTTCCTTGATGCTATGACGGAGGAGGAATCGATCAAAGTTGGTGACGAAGCGCCTCCAAAGCCGCAAAGACCTCCTCTCCAAACCCTAGCCGTCTCACCCCTCAAGAGCCGCACAAAAGATGAGAAAGAATAGGGCAAAACGGCTATTTATAGGCCTTAGATCGCGCCTGTCACGTGCCCTCACGCGCCCGTGTGGATTTTCCACGCGGCCTCGTGGGCTGCAGAAAGACTTCTACAGTACTTTTCACGAAGACTTCTACAGTACTTTTCATGAAACGCAGTCCAAACACTCTTCTCTTGAGGCCACATGTCCGGGCACACGTCCATGTGGTAGGCTATAAAACTTCTCTTCATCGACATATCTTTGAGAGGTTTTGCAATCTTCACAAAGAGAAGAAATATGAAGATGTGGCTGCCTTTGTGCCCTTCCAAATAGTGAATTGACTTGAATCTTCTTGGAAGTTGGCACACATCTCCACGTTTATGAACTGCTCTCGTGTCTTGGTCCTTGAATTGAACAAGAACTCCCAACATTGTGTCTTTATAGCCTATCTTTACTTCCTTTTTACTCTTCAAGGCATTCACAACCTATATGCATAAAAGAACACCAAATACTCAATATGAGACATAAACCACAATAAAAATGATGCTCAATGCATGTAAAATATATATAAAAATATGTCTACTCAAGCACTTATCAATAGCACTGGAATCGGGCATCCACACGGGCCTGTGGATGTTTCACACACCTGTGTCGAATTTCCACACGGGCCTATGGAATTTCCACACACCCGTGTGGATAATCTGGAAAACTGATTTTCGGCCGGGTGTGAATAGTACTTGCTATAGTAATTTTCTATATTGTTTTGCTACAGTAACCTACTACAGTACCGTCCAAAAACACTCCCAATTCCACATTTTTCATCGAGGTAACATAAACGGGTACACTTCTGTGCCACAGATCGCGTTGCTTCTTCAATTAAAGGCTTCATTGGTGAAGATCTTGCTATCAATGCACAAGTTAGGATACGCGAATGTGACTGGCTCCGTGCCCCTCCAAAACATTATAATCTCTTGAATATATGGAGGTTGGCACACATTCTTGTAGCATTGAGCCCAACTTGTGTCTCCGCATTTGTTCCTTCCGAGATTCCACCAAATAATACATTCATGATCTACTTTTGGCTACTTTTCTTAATATTCGGCTCCACAACCCTACATGCATAAAAGTAACACAAATGCACATGTATTAGCGCTAAAACCTGATAAAAGTAATGCTCAACATAAGGAAAGAATACTTCGCATTCCTATCACAGAAATACTTATCAGGTCTCCATTAGAGTTAGAACTTCAAGGTTACAGATAGTTGAGAGGGTGAGCCATGAGATAGTGGAGCATCCCCTTTCCCTTCCGATTGAGTGTTTCCTATCTCCATATTCCCTAGACTCTATGCAACCATACTTAGTATGAGGCATAAGATTGAGAGATTTCTCCAGCTGGACCTTGTAGGAGGTTAGGGATCTTTCATCGGGAAATAGGGTTGGATCAATCTTTGGGAATCGGTTTCACTCCTATGTATCCTTAGAGCTTATTGTGGTCATATAGGGTGTGAGATGTTGAGATTGAGCGATTTCTCCACCAGGACCATGTAGGGGACTAGTACCGGTTGATTGGAGACAATGACCGGTTGTTCTTGGATTATCTCGACTCATTAGACTCAGTTTAGAGGCATTTAGCGAATCTTGGACTTCATGGAAGATCCTAGGGGGTATCATCACCCAAGTACCTTACCTTTAGTGATTGAGAACTCCTTTACTCTATTTCCGTGCTTGTTTGCTTGCTTATTAACTCTTCTTGCAATTAGTTCACTCCATCACATTCATCGATTTTGACTAGATGACTGAGAAGTGGTTAATAGGAATACTTCCATTACCTGTGAATTCGACTACCCACTCACCTGGGTAATTATTACTTCGACATCCGTGCACTTGCGGTTTACACAGAACACGAGCACGCTCACTCCACAGTCCTACATCACAAAAGAACACAAATACACATGTATCAGCTATAAAATCTGCTAAAAGTAATGCTCATTGTAAGAAATAAATACTTCATATTACTAATACACAAGCACTTATCAAACTCTCCCACACTTAAGATTTTGCTTGTCCTCAAGCAAAATTAAACCATTAAAGTATAGAAGAAGGCAATATTGAATGTTTTTGGCCTTAGGTTCACCAAAAGCATACAAGGGAATCATTCTACAAATAAGGGAAATTTCAACACCAAACACGAAAAATTATTGCTTTAGCGAAAAACTCGAATAAAAAAGGACAACAACCCAAAATCATATAAGTGTGTGTGTGAACTCACTCAAGTCAATCCAACGTATACTCCTCAAAGTTCTAAGTTATAGGGACTTAATTATGTACAAAAAGAAAGAAAAGAGATGTGACAAACGGCAATGCATATGTACCGCATGTGCACGGGTTTGTCGAAGTAATAATACCCTAGTGAGTTGGTAGTAGTATCCATAGGGAATAGTTATCAAAAACACAAGGATTTGCTTTTTAACTAAAGTGATAATGGATCGATAGTGGTGTGAACAATATCAATATGAAAAGAAATAAAAAGAACAAGAAAGAGATATGCTATTAATAATGAGAGAAAAGGCAATCGATAAAAAGTGGGGTACCCGGACATTGCTCCGCCTAGGATTATTGTTTCAAGTACAAAACCAACTATTATGTCTCCTAACTAATGCTTAATGAGTTGTGGAAATCCTAAAATACATGGTCCCAAACCTAAGGTCAACCGTGACTAACCATACACTATACCCTAGCTGAGAAATCACTTAGTCTCAACACCTCACACTGTGCAAAGTTGCTTAAAGCTCTAGGGACTCTAAGTAATAAACCCTATTCCCTAACATAGATCTAACCTTTTGGTCCAGGTGAAAGACCCCTAGTCACAATTAAGTCCCAGATACTAAGGATTATTTCAATGCTTCACTCTTTTGCTTGCTCAACTAAGCTCAGCGGAGTTCGTCTCTTAGCACTTCACTCTATTGGGACCGCAAAGAACTCTTGGAATATGGAGGTAGGATAAATCACACCAAAGGGTAAAAGGAACGTTCCGCTACCACTCGACTTACCCTCTTGACCCTCTCCAATTTTGCTTTGTCTAATCCTCATGGTGTGTCACTCACTCACGAGGATTACTAATGTAGGCTCTCAACCCTAGTGTCACTCTAAGTGAAAACCCATTCAACATGCATTCAAGATTAGAACTCAATTAAAGACATCAATTAAAGAAACAAAATAGAAAGGTCAAAGAAACAATATCATCCAAGGGTTTACAAGTCCAAGTACCCACTAGGGGTTTAGCTCTCCATGGAGCAAGATACAATCAATAATGAAATCCATATGTAAAACTTCCTTGTAGTCCATATCTATGGACTTGTACAGCAGCCTCATCTTTTAAAGGGTTCCCTCATCAAGAATAGGCCACACCTTGCCGAATTGATGCTGACAAAAGCTCCCCCAATAACTATCTTTCGAAGGAACATGGTGCTGAAAGCCGTAGAACCACTCCAAAAAATTTGCAAAGATTCTCCAAACCCTAGTCATTAGCACCACCAAAGATGGAGAAAAGATGAGAAAAAGGTAGGGAAAAGGATTCTCAAAACGGGCTGAAATCGCTAGTTAAATAGGTCTGGAACTAGGCATCCACACGAGTCTATGGAATTTACACAACCTGTGTGGATCTGTAGGAATTGATTTTCTATGGCCTGTATACAGTAACTACTACAGTAAATTTGCATCGATGATTTCCTACAGTGCCTACTACAGTACTCCGCCAAAATACTCTCAAATCCACACTTTTCATCGAGGCCATAGGAACGGGCACACATCCATGCATTAGATCATGTTGCATCTTCGTTAAAATCACATTTGATGATAATCTTGCTAGCATTGCACAAGTCAGAACACATGAGTGTAACTACGTTTGTGCCCCTCCACTTTGCATGTTCACACGAGCACAACTTAGGTTGGCACACACTCACGTGTCTTTGAGCACAACTTTTGTCTTCACGTTTGTTCACTCCAAGATTTCATCAACAAAGTGCCTCCATGATCTACTTTGGCTTCTTTCTTCCATTGTTATCTCCACAACCCTATATGCATGTATGAGCGATAAAATCTGAGAAAAGTAATGCTCAATGTAAGAAAGGAACACTGAAGCAAAAATATCAAACTCCCCCACAGTTAAGCTTTTGCTTGTCCTTAAGCAAAAATAAAACATTGAAGCATAAAAGAAGGAAATCTTCAAAGTGCTTGGCTTTAGGTTCACCAAACGCATGCAAGGGAAGCATTCTCTAAGTAAGGGAAATTTCAACACCAAATACGAAAAATCATTGCTCTAACTAAACACTCGAATAAGAAAGAATAACAAAACCAAAATCATGTAAGTGAGTGTAAACTCACTCAAGTTAACCCAACGTATACTCCTCAAAGTTCTAAGTATAAGGGACTTATTTATTTAAATAACGAAAAAAAACAAAGAGATGGTAATAGCTTCACACATCCTATAAGATAGCCCTTTCAGAAGCGGAAGCTAAGATGGCTTTCACAATTTCGAGGTGGCAGCTCTATCTACCGGGGTAGTAGCTTTCACTCATCCCATGAGATAACTCTTTCTCCCATTAGGGCATAACTAGTATCCGACTTATGAGAGTAGCTTCATACTTCATAGATGGTTGATAAGTGCTTATGTGATAAGAATGCAAAGTGTTCTTTCCTTATGATGAGCATTACTTTTATCAGGTTTAGTGCTAATACTTGTGCATTTGTGTTACTTTCATGCATATAAGGTTGTGAAGTCGAATGTTAAAGAAAGAAGCCAATGTAGATCATGAACGTACTATTTGGAGGAAATCTTGAGAAGGGTCAAACGCAAAGACATAAGTCAGGTTCAAGATGCAAATATGTGTGGCAACCTTCGTGTATTCAACCTAGCACAATGGTTTGGAGGGGCACAAAGGCAGTTACATTCGAGTATCCCGACTTGTGCATTAATAGCAAGATCTTCACTAATGAGGCCGGTTATTGAAAAAAGTAAAGTGATCTATGACGTAAACATGTGCCCATTGACGTTACATCAATAAAAACATGGATTCAGGAGTGTTTCGGGCCGGTACTGTAGCACGGTACTATAGCAAACGCTGTAGCAAATTATTATGGAAGGTTCTATTCACAGCCCGCCGAAAAAAAGAATTCCAGAGAATCTACAATGACGTGTGGAAATTATTCACATCCGTGCGGAAATCCACAGGCCCGTGTGGCAAATCCACAGGGGCGTGTGGTTACCTGATTCCATCACTATTTAAGTCGTGATTCAGGCCCGATTTCTACATTCTTTTCTCCATTCTTCCCCAAACTTGAGAGGGGGCTGCGGCTAAGGTTTTGAGAGGTATTGGCAGGGTTTTTGGAGAGTTTTTTCAGCTTTGACATTGCGCTCGACTTAGAAGAAACTTATTGGGAGAGCTTTCATCAGCACCGATCCGGCGAGTTGTGTCCTAGGCCAGACAAGGGGACCTTTGTAGTAGATGAGACTTCTCTTCAAGACCATCGTCATGACTATCGAGGGGGTTTCCTTATAGATTACTTGTTTTTATATTTGATTTAATTGTTTATTGTAACTAGCTCCATGGAGAGATAAACCCCCTAGTGGGTACTTGGATTTGTGAACCCTAGGATGTATTTGTTTCGTTAAACCTTCTATTATGCTTTCATTAATTGATGTTTTATTTGAGTTCAAATCTTGAAGGTTTGATAGATTGAACCCTCCCTTAGAGTGACACTAGGGTTGAGAGTTCATATTGGTAACCCTTGTGAGTGAGTGACACACCACGAGGGTTAGATAAAGCTAAATCAAAGAGGGTTGAGAGGGTGAGTCGAAAGGTAGCAGAGTGTTCCCTTTCCCCTCCGATGTGATTTATCCTACCTCCATTTCCTTAAGTTCTTTGTGGTCATAGTAGAATGAATGGGCTAAGGGATGACCTTTCGCTAGGGCTTAGTTGAAGAGACAACGGAGTGAAGCATTGAAGTGATTTTAGCACCTAGGGCTTAATTGTGACTAGGGACCTCTCACCTTGATCAAAGGGTTAGGTCTATATCTAGGAAGAGGGTTTATCACTTGGAATCTCTAGAACTCCATGCGATTCTATCCGATTGTGAGGTGTTGAGATTGTTCGATTTCTCCTCCGGGACATGGTATTGGGAGAGCTTTCATCAGCACCGATCCGGCGAGTTGGTCATGTATTGAAGGATATCCACAACTCATTAATGCATTAGTTAGGAGGCATAATAGCTAGTTTTGCACTTGAAATGATTGTCCTAGGCGGAACAATATCCGAGTACCCCATCTATATCGATTGCCTTATCTCTGCAGAAGATCTCTCCAACATCCGGAGAATACACAAGGGCGTACGTCTGCCCTGTGAACTACCTAGTAACGATCAATGCCAGTGCAGAATATTTTGAACGGGCGTGCGAAACACTTAGTGATAATTCTCAACTGGACAGAGAGTCCACAGGTGCGTGCGTCTACCCCAGTAGATCGAGCACATGGCCGTGGATATTTTCTTCATGCTCGTGCAGTTGTGTTCAGAGATAGAGGAGAGGTTTCCCAAGATCGCACAAGGGCGTGCGTCTACCCGTGTGACGCTCTCTTGTGGACGCGCACGGGCGTGGGTAATTTCCGCACGCTAGTGTGAATGTGCAAGAATGCAAGTGTTGCGGCCTTTCTTTAAAGTCTTTCTATTTTTCTCAATTCTCACGCTCCCAGTCACTCAACGAACACTCCTAACACCCATCCCGACCTCACACCATTGATCTTGAGGAGTTTCACTCGATTTTCAAGCCGAATTCAAAAGTTTTTGAGTTCACTATTGGTAAACCCTCAATTCTTATCCTTTTCACCATAACTTGATTTTAACTGATTATAATGGTAAATGTTGCTTAGCTTCTGTGTTTATAAGATTTATGCATGTTAAGAACGAACTTTGAACCGATAAAAAGGTGTATTTGTAGTTTGATGAGGTGCGACCATGCGATTTTTACGCCCACTAGATCCACACAGGCGTGTGGAAATTCCACACTACCATGTGGATTTTTGCAGTTTTATTTTGAGAGCTTCTCTGATCGTCCTTTTCAAATTTTTGTAGACATGGCACCCAGTCGAAGAATCAGGATGCAAGCATCCCAGAGAGCAGTTCTCTGAGAGAGAGCACACTGAGTTCGCTATTCACGAGCATCAGGCTCATTTTGAGCGATTGTCGAGACTTCGGTTTGGTCAGACTCGATTCCTAAACATGAGCGTATTACGAGATATAAAGTAGGAAGGAGAGTTGGCAAATGACGTAGAGGATCTGGTATCGGTTGGTGGTTAGAGATAGTTATTAGTGATCAGAGAGCCTGTTATCCATACACTTACACTCGAGGTGCTATCCTCATTCGAGTTAGACCATTCTTATGATATATTTGACAGGGACGATGCTATAATTTAGAGCACTTGGGATCACTACAGCATGAGCGTGACACAGTTCTCAATCAGATTAGGGTTGTATGAGGCGGCATTCACAGATACTGAGGAGTACGCTCAGTTGCCAACAGACTATCCTGGTGTCTTGACCACACATAGGGCATATGGAGTGCTCTGCAGACAGGGGCATATGAGCCAGGGGTGTCCAAAGCCATGTGCCTTTCTCGACCTGCATATCGATATTTACATGCCATTATGAGCAGGTCGGTGAATGACCGTGGTGACAGTACCAGCATCCTGAGCTGGTAGGAGCTCTTGTATCTTTATTCGGTGGTTAAGAGCACACCGATCCATCTGGGACATATCATCGCGGAGTATTTATGACATCAGGGGCAGTATGCCAGATAAGGAGTGATCTTTTTGGGCTCCTATATCACAAAATTGGTTTTGGGTATGTATTTTTCACTGCGATTAGGAGGACGGAGAAGGCGAGTATATTGGTTTCCTTGAGTATAGAGACACTGAGATTGATGCGGATGGTGCGTAGGGTTCGGTCCAGAGTATATGCCCTAATTACACCTATCCCCTGAGGTAGCAGATTAAGAGGATGATCTGGCCGAGGGTTCGCAGCCTGCTGCCGAGCATCAACTGACACCGATGGAGATCGAGGCATCTCCTAAAGCAGAGGAGCCACCCCCAGTATGCATGTTTTCACCATCTTGAGCCTATGATCGATTTTAGAGGCTCGAGAGTGTGGTGTGGGTGTTACGGACAGAGATTACGGAGGTCCGAGCTACATAGGCCACGCAGTACACAGAGTTTATGGCACGTTTTCACACACTACAGCATATTCTTGAGTGAGACGTT
The DNA here is from genome assembly GCF_009730915.1 of Dioscorea cayenensis subsp. rotundata. Taxonomy (NCBI): domain Eukaryota; kingdom Viridiplantae; phylum Streptophyta; class Magnoliopsida; order Dioscoreales; family Dioscoreaceae; genus Dioscorea; species Dioscorea cayenensis. The sequence goes on from NC_052478.1 coordinate 17,876,225, forward strand.
GCCTCATCATTTGTTCTGCGACCACGGACTCCCCCAGCTCCTCTGGCATGACCATCACCTTATCCACTGACACCATTCAATTATCCAGCAGCAGCAGCAGAGCCGACAACTGATGACATCGACTCTTGACTTTATTTTTTTATCGTCTTTATTACTTTTACATTTCATTTTGGACTTGCATACTCAGAAAGTACTTTCCTTCTGAGTTTATTTTTCATTTTTATGGTCTCGAGTTGTATTCATTGCTTTACCTGTTATTTACTCGAGTTGTTTTTGTTTTATTGAGCTTCACTTAACCCCCTCGTGTATGCGTGAAGATGGTCTTGTCAGTATGGGAATTGAGAACTAGTCATGGATACGACCGAGGTGCTTTTGCACTTGGTCGTGTGTAACTTGTCGAAACATCACTCCCAAGGATTTAGCCCCATCAAATGCAACACTAGAAATCAGGGGAGTATTATTTTGATTGTTTCTCCCACATATACTCGTGATTGATATACATTATGAGTGAGCTTGCATGTGTACATTGCGGACAATGTACAACTTTAGTGTGGGGGGAAGTTTCATAGTGCACATGTCTTTTATATTAGTTTTGATTGACATACATGCTCACATAGCCAATGACGGTTCACCTTAGTTGCAATGATTGTATTCTTGAGTTTAGGAGACTTTTTAATATTGAATGTTCTCATGCTCTAGTTCTTGCTTGAATTTCTAGGAATTTTTGCCAGATTGACACTTGTTGCACTACTCGCTCATTAAACTCTTTTGGAAACTCAAGTTCGATGTTAAAGGGACTAGTTATAGTTGTTTCTTTTATTAAATAAAAAAATGGAAGAAGAAAAAAGGAAATCCAAAATAGTTTTATTGTTTAATTGTGCTTGTTGGGTGGAAAGAGCTACCACCTATGAAGTATAAAGCTACTCTCATAAGTTGGATACTAGTTATGCCCTAATAACAAAAAGTGCTATCTCATAGGATGAGTGAAAGCTACCACCCCGGTAGAAAAGAGCTATGACCTCAAAAGTGTGAAAGCTACCTTACCGGCCGCTTTGGAAAAGGCTACCTTAGAGGATGTGTGAAGCTACTATGACCTTTTTAATTTGTGTTACTTTGTGTAGATAAATAAGTCCTTTATACATAGAACTTTGAGGAGTATACTTTGGGTTGACTTGAGTGAGTTTGCACACACACTTAAACAATTTTTGGTTAGTTGTCCTTTTTTATTCAAGTTTTTAGGTAGATCATTGATTTTTCTTTTTTAATGTTGAAATTTCCCTTACTTGTAGAATACTCTCTTTGTATGCTTTGGTGAACCTAAGGCCAAGCACTTCCAATATTTCCTTTGTCTATTCTTCAATGTTTTAATTTTTGCTTGAGGACAAGAAAAAGCTTAAGTTTGTGGGAGTTTGATAAGTGCTTGTGTGGTAAAAATGTGAAGTGTTCTTTCCTTATGATGAGCATTACTTTTATCAGATTTTAGCACTAATACTTGTGCATTTGTGTTACTTTTATGTAAATAGGGTTGTGAAGCCGAATGTTAAAGAAAGAAGCCAATGCTGATCGTGAACGCACTATTTGGAGGAAATCTTGAGAAGGGTCAAACGCGAAGATATAAGTCAGGTTCAAGATGCGAGAATGCGTGCCAACCTCTGTTTATTCAAGCTAGCACAATGGTTTGAAGGGCCATAAAGGAAGTCACATTCGAGTATCCTGTCTTGTGCATTGATAGTAAGACCTTCACCAATAAGGCTGGTTATTGAAAAAAAAAGTGATCTATGACATAAATGTGTGCACGTTGATGTTACCTCGATGAAAACATGGATTCAGGAGTGTTTCGGGTAGGTACTGTAGCAGAGTATTGTAGTAAAAACTGTTACAAATTATTGTAGCAGGTATTGTTCACAGCCGGCTGAAAAGAGAATTCTAGAGAATCCACATGGGCGTGTGGAAATTATCCACGCCCGTGCGGAAATTCCACAGGCTCATGTGGCAAATCCACAAGGGCTTGTGCATGCCTGATTCCAGTCCTATTTAAGCCGTGATTCAGCCCTGATTTCAGCATTTTTTTCTCCATTCTTTCCCAAACTTGAGAGGAGGCTGCGGCTAGGGTTTGGAGAGATATTGGCAGGGTTTTCGGAGAGGTTTTTCAACTTTGACATTTTGCTCCACTTGGAAGAAAGTTATTCTGAGAGCTTTTGTCGGCACCAATCCGGCGAGGTGTGTCCTAGGCCGACCAAGAGAACCTTTGGAGGAAACGAGGCTTCTCCACAAGACCATCATCATGACTATCGAAGGGGTTTTCTATGGATTACTTTTTTTTTACATTTGATTTCAATGTTGATTGTAACTAGCTCCATGGAGAGCTAAACCCCCCAGTAGGTACTTGGATTTGTGAATGTTAGGATGTATTTATTTCATTAAATCTTCTATTATGCTTTCATTAATTGATGTTTTATTTGAGTTCCAATCTTGAATGCTTTATTGATTGAATCCTCCCCTAGAGTGACACTAGGGTTGAGAGTTCATATTGGTAACCCTTGTGAGTGAGTGACACACCACGAGGGTTAGACAAAGCTAGATTGGAGAGGGTCAAGAGGGTAAGTAGAGAGGTAGCAGAACATCCCCTTTCCCCTCCGATGTGATTTATCCTACCTCCATTTCTTTGAGTTATTTGCGGTCATAGTAGTAGAGTGAATGGGCTAAGGGATGACCTTTCGCTGGGCCTTACTTGCAGAAGCAACGGAGTGAAGCGTCGAATTGATTTTAGCACCTAAGTCTTAATTATGACTAGGGACCTCTCACGTGGACCAAAGGGTTAGATCTATATCTAGGAAATGTTTATCACTTGGAATCCCTAAAACTGCATGCGATTCTATCCGAATGCGAGGTGTTGAGATTGTTCGATTTCTCCTCCGAGACATAGTATAGAGTTAGTCAAGGGTGACCTTAAATTTGGGACGGTGTATTGAAGAATTTCCATGACTCATTTATGCATTAGTTGGGAGGCATAATAGTCAGTTTTGCACTTGAAACGATTGTCCTAGGCAGAACAATATTCGAGTACCCCATTTATATCGATTGCCTTATCTCTCACTTACTTGTGCTTTTCTTTCTCGATTCTTTTATACTTGTTTACATGACATCTTGTCAACACAATCACTATTCATATTCACTTGGTTAAGAAACAATTTATGTATTTTTACTCCTTACTCCCTATGGATACGATACCCACTCATCTGATAATTTATTTTCGGCAAAAACTAACACAAGAAACAAAACTAACTAGACCCTTTAACATTGAACTTGAGTTTCCAAAAGTTTTAATGAGCAAGTAGTGCAACAAGTGTCAATCAGGCAAAAATTCTTACAAATTCATGTAAAAACTAGAGCTGAGAACATTCAATATTAAAAATTCTCCTAAATTTAAGAATACAACCATTGCAACAAAGGTGAACTGCCATTAGCTACGTGAGCATTTTTAGTCAAAATATATGTAAACAACATGTGTAATGTGAACTCCCCCAACCCTTAAGATGTGCATTGCCCTCAATGTACGCATGCAAGCACAATAAAAAGTATAATAATGAAAAACATATGTGGAAGTGGGCAATTGAAAGAATACCCCCCTGAACTTCTAATGGTACGTTTGATGGAGCTATATTCATTGAGAGTTGAGTTCCAATGGGTTGAGGAGCACACACGGCCATATGATGATCACATTGGCCGTGTCCATGACTAGTCCTCAATTTCCATACTCACAAGACCATCTACACATATATATAAAGGGTTTTAGTAAAGCTCAACAAAGCAAAATAAAGCTCGAGTATATAAAGATAAAACAATGAAATACAACTCAAGACAACAAAAATAAAAGATAAACTCAGAAGGAAGATTCTTTTTGAGGAATACAAGTCCAAAATATAATGCAGAAATGAAATACGAAAACATAAAAGCAAATAAAGTAAAAACGCATCAAGCGCCGGTGTCATGCTCGGGTGCCTCTACTACTGATGAAGATACAGGTGCTGGTGGATCACTCGGTTTCACTGGGACTGGTGATGATGGTGTTGGTGATGCCGGAGGGGTACGGCTTCTCATCACGAATGGGGAAGTCATGTTTCACATGAGAATATGCTGTAAAACATCAAGACGTGCCATGACCTCCGTGTGGCTCGTGGCCTGTGTCTCGCGAACCTCAGCCAAGTCATCTTGTAGCACCCCTACCATACTCTCGAGCCTCTCAAAATGATCATGGGCTCGAGTCAGAGAGAAAAAATGTACTGGAGGTGGCTCCTGTGTTGTAGGAGGTACCTCTGCCCATACCTGCTCTGTCTATGGCTTAAGCATTGGCTTTGACCCATTTACTGTGTCTCCCTTGGCCTCGACTATCTCTGGTGGAGTCATGTTCAGCACATACACACCATCTCTATATTTGCTGATCATACCCATCAGTCGCATGGTCTCTAGGTAGAGGGGAGATGGTACAATAGTCTTCTCGGCCCCCCTAATAGCGTCCAACAGACCCATCCCCATGATGAGTCGAGTGATATAGGGGCTTGAGAAAATAAACTATGATCCTGGTAATAAGTGCTTATGTACTAAGAATGCGAAGTATTCTTTTCTTACAATGAGCGTTACTTTTATCAAATTTTATCGCTAATACGTGTGTTTTTCTGTTGTTTTGTGCATATAGTGTTGTGGAGATAAATAGAGAAGAAAGGAGCCAAAGTAGATTGCGAATGCATTATCTTGATGGAACCTTGAAGTGGACACACGAGAAGATGCAAATTGTTCTCGAAGACATATGAGTGTGTGCCAACCTCCATTATGCTTGATGGAATATGTAAATTGGAGGGGCACAAAGGCTGTCACACTCATGTGTTCCGACTTGTGCAAGGCTAGCAAGATTCCTGTCAAATGTACTTTTACTTGAAAATGCAATGCGATCTACAGCAAAGACGTGTGCCCGTTTTTGTTGCCTCGATGAAAAGTGTGGATTCGGGAGTATTTTTTTGCAAGTACTGTAGCAAGTACTGTAGGAAATCACTATAGAAATTTAGTGTAGTAGTTACTGTTCACAGACCGGGAAAAGAAATTTCCTACAGATTCACATGGGCGTTTGGAAATTCCACACACCCGTGTGGATTCTCAATTCTAGCCCTATATAAAGCCGTGACTTATACTGATTTGGGAATCCTATTTTCCATCTTTTCTCCATCTTTTCCCCAACTTTGGAGAGTCCTGCAGCTAGGGTTTAGAGAGACTTTGGCAAGGATTTTAGAGTGGTTCTACGGCCTTCGACACTGTGTTCCATCGGAAGATAGTTATTGGGGTAGCTTTCGTCGGCATCGATTCGGTGAGGTGTGCCCTAGGCTTAATGCGGGAACCTTTGAAGAGGCCGAGGCTACTCCAAAAGACCATCAACACGAATACCAAGGCGGTTTTATTCATGGATTGCGTCTATTTACTTTTGACTTCATTGTAGATTGTATTTTGCTCCATCGAGAGCTAAACCCTTGAGGGTGCTTGTACTTGTAAATCCTAAGATGATATTATTACTTTGATCTTTTATTATGCTTTCCTTAATTGATGTTTTTAATTAAGTTCCAATCTTGAATACTTGTTGTGTTGATTTTCCCTTAGAGTGACACTAGGGTTGAGAATCCATCTTGGTAATCCTTGTGGATGAGTGACACACCATGAGGGTTAGACAATGCTAGATTGGAGTGGGTTGAGAGGGTTAGTCGAGAGGTAGCGGAGTGTCCCTTTCCCCTCCGGTGTGATTTACCCTACCTCATTGTTCCAAGAGTTCCTTGAGGTCACAGTAGAGTAAAGTGCTAAGAGATGAACTCCACTGGGTTTAGTTGCGTGAGCAACAGAGTGAAGCATTGAAGTAATCCTCAGTATCTGGGGCTTAAATGAGATTAGGGGTCTTTCGCTTGGACTAAAGGGTTAGATCTATATTAGGTAATAGGGTTTATCACTTGGAATCCTTAGAGCGTAAAGAAACCTAGCATAGTGTGAGGTGTTGAGACTAAGAGATTTCTCCAATGGGGCATAGTTTAGGGTTAATCACGGTTGACCTTAAGTTTTGGGACCATGTGTTTAATGATTTCCATGACTCATTAGACATCAGTTAGGAGATATAATTATGGGTATTGCACTTGGAACAATAGTCCTAGGGGGAGCAACGTCCGAGTGCCCCACTTTCTATCGATTGTCTTTCCTCTCAATTTATTGCACCTCTTTTTCTTATTTTCTTTAGTTCTTTTCATATTGATTTTGTTCATACCACTATTGATTCATCTTCACTTTAGTTAAATAGAAATCTTTGTCTTTCTAATCACTATACCATGTGGATTCGACTACCCACTCACTGGGGTATTATTACTTCAACAAACCCGTGTACTTGCGGGTCACACGCAAGGGTTTTGTCAAGTTTTTGGCGCCATTGCTGGGGAGTAAGCCTTTTAGGTACACTTTGCACTTTGCTATTTTAGTTAATCATCATTTATTCTATTTAACACTTTCTTATTCTATCATCATTCTGATTTGTTTTTCTTTCTTTTATAGCAGCTCCAGGTTATGACTTGAGGAAACCCTTCGACATTGGTTGAAGGAGATCCTTAACTTGAGGAAACACTTCGTAGAAGAGGTAAAGAACCTGTGCAAGAACATAATCATTCAGCTGAGATATAGGATGAAGGATCTAAAAACATGGCTGAACAAGAGGGCCAACGGAGAACTCTTTCAGATTTTGTTAGACCTACTATTTATGGGACACAATCAAGCATTGTGAGGCCACTGGTAGTAGCCTTGAATTTTGAGTTGAAGTTGGCCTTTATTTAGATGGTTCAATAGCCTGCACAATTTAATGGGTTAGCCGATCATATTAAGAACTTCCTTGAAGTGTGTGACATGCTGAAGATCAATGAGGTTTCTAATGATGCAATTCGCTTGAGGGCTTTTTGATAAGTGCTTGAGTAGACATGTTTTTATGCATGTTTTACATACATTGAGCATCATATTTTATTCGGTTTATGTCTCATTTCATGTATTGGGTGTTCTTTTATGCATATAGGTTGTGAAGGCATTAGGATTTCAAAAGGGAGCGAAGATAGGCTATCATGGCATAATATTGGGAGTTCTTGTACAAATCAAGTTGGAAGACACAAGAGGAGTTCGTTTATGAGGAGATGTGTGCCAACTTCCATAGTTTTGCAAGCCAAGTTATTAATGGAAGGGCACAAAGGCAGCCATGTCTCCACATTCCTCCTCTTTGTAAAGATTTCAAGACCTTTCAAGACGCATTGATGAAGGAAAAGCCGTATAGCCTACCATATGATCGTGTGCCCGATCGTGTGGCCTTAAGAGGAGATTGTTTATCATCGCGTTTGTGGAAATCACTGTAGCGAAAGTGCTGTAGCAGAATTACTCAAGACGAATTACTGTTCACGCGCCCGCGCGGAAATTCCGCGCGACCGCGTGGAAATTCCTGCAGCCCACGCGGGCGCGTGAGGGCACGTGACAGACGCGATCTAAGGCCTATAAATAGCCGTTTTGCCCTATTCTTTCTCATCTTTTGTGCGGCTCTTGAGGCGTGAGACGGCTAGGGTTTGGAGAGGAGGTCTTTGCGGCTTTGGAGGCGCTTCGTCACCAACTTTGATCGATTCCTCCTCCGTCATAGCATCAAGGAAGCCACCGGTGAACCTAGCTCGGAGTGGGTCCTTCAAGACGTCGAAGCTCTCCATCAAGGCCATCAGTTCATATATAAGGGGGTTTATTTCTATGGTTTTAATGTACTTTCATTCATTGATGGTGTGTTTTTGTATGTTGCTCCATGGAGAGCTAAAAACCCTAGAGGGTATTTGGGCTTGTGAACCCTAGGATTCTCATCTTTTTGTGGATTTGTTTAGTGTTTCTATTTAATCCGAGTTTGATTAAGTTTCATTCTTGATTGTTTAATGCTTGCTTGCCTTATTGATCTTATGGTTATTTGGTTTGCATGATTTGTTGCCTTGGTGGGAGAGAGATCTCCATTAGGGTTAGAACCTCAAGATTGAAGAGGGTTGAGAGGGTGAGTCATGAGATAGTGAAGTGTCCCCTTTCCCCTCCGATTGGTGTATTCTATCTCCATTCCCTAAGCTCTATGCAACCATATTTGGTGGGAGGCGTGAGATTGCTTGATTTCTCCGCCGGGACCTTGTAGGGGGTTAGGATCCTTCGCCGGGAATTAGGGTTGGATCAATCTTTAGGAATTGGATACACAGTTTAGAATCCCTAGAGTGCTTTGCGGTCATATGTGGTGTGAGGTGTTGAGATTGAGCGATTTCTCCACTGGGACCTCGTAGGGGACTAGTATCGGTGATCTAGAGATAGACCCGATTATGTTTGGATTTCCACGACTTAACTTACTCATCATAGAAACACTTTGCTTATTCGGTACCTAATACCTGAATCCTAGGGGGAGCATTGCCCGAATACCCCACTTTTACTGATTGAGATTCTCCTTCCATTTTACCCTTGCATATTCGTCTCCGGTGTTTATCTCTTCGCACATTAGATCACTACACTATCCCATTATCATTAGGCTAGATAGCAGAGAAAAAGTTAGTACTAGTAGCCCTGTTCCCTGTGGATTCGACTACCCACTCACCGGGGTAATTATTACTTCGACAGCCGTGCACTTGCGGTTTACACACGCATATTCGGACGTGTCACTTTTCCCATTCTATTTGAAAGGAAATGCCAAAGAGTGACTCCATTCATTGCCAAGAGCTTCCATCACAACACAGAACGAAATGGTTGAAGCTTTCCTTGCAAGGTACTTCTCTCTGAGAAAATCGGCAAAGCTTTATAATGAAATATCTTCATTTGTTCAGATGGAGATTGAAACTTTGTTTGAGACTTGGGAACTATTCAAGGACCTTCTGCGGAAGTATCCACAACATGGGTTCTCTGAGTGGATGATCATTAATATATTTGATAACGGGTTGAGCTTAAGCAACAAACAAATTCTAGATGCCACCGCAGGAGGTACAATGGGGAACAAGACTCCCGAAGAATCCCGGCAATTGATTGACGAAATGGGTTTGAATAGCTACCAATGGAATGCAAGAGAAAGGAAGAAAGTGGGCGGAATCCATGAAATTGATACAGTTACATCCTTGGCAGCCCAAGTAGAGGCATTAAGTAAGAAATTAGATATATTAACCTCACCAAGGATAGCCACAATCAAAAGTTGTGATGGTTGTGGGGGTTCAGATATGCAATCTAATTGTCCTATTTTGATTGCTACTTCAGCCCCAACTGAACAAGTAGACTTTGTGGGTAATTCGGGAAGAGGACAAGGCAATCCTTATAGCACTACCTACAACCAAGGCTAGAGAAGCCATCCCAACTTTTCTTGGAATAACCTAGGGCAATAAAAGGCCATGGCACCACCAGTTTCCAACAACAAAAATAAGCCCCGAACATAGAGAACCGAGTCTTAGGCTTGGAAACCCAAATGACCGATCTAGAGAAAGCTTTGATAAGATTCGTCCAATCATCGGACACAAGGTTTCCATCGGTTGAAGCTACACTTCGTAACCACACCGCATCTTTGCACAATCTAGAAAATCAAGTGGGGCAAATTGCAAAGTCATTATCGAAGAGAGCTCAAGGAAGCTTGCCTAGTAACACTGGAACTAATCCGAGAGAACATGTGAATGCGACCACTGAAAGGAGTGGTCATGAGGTTGAGGATAGGCTTCCAAATGAGAAGACCAATGTTGAAGCACCAAAGTTCGTGGAGGTTGAGGAGAGAGCAAACAAGAAGAAAGAGGTGGTAACCCCGCCTTACAAGCCAAGAATCCCTTATCCTTTGATATTGAAGAATAACCAAAATGATGAGAAATATAAGAAGTTCTTGGGTTTATTCAAGCAACTACACATCAACATTCCTTTTGTGGAGGCATTGTCCCAAATGCCTTGGTATGCAAAGTTTTTGTAGGATCTTTTGACCAGTAAGAGGAAGTTTTAGGAGAGTGCATCGGTGATCTTAGATGGCTCTTGTTCGGCGGTTTTGTAAAAGAATATTCCGAACAAGAAGAATGACCCCATAAGCCATATTATTCCATGCAACATTGGTAATATGGAAAAGAGATGGCAATGGCGGATTCAGGGGCTAGTATCAACGTCATGCCATATTCATTCTTTCAGAAGCTAGGCTTGGGAGAGCCTAGGCCCACTCGTATAACATTTCAATTGGCAGACCAAACGGTTAGACATCCGAGGAGCATTATCGAAGACGTACTAGTGAAGGTTGACAAGTACATATTTCATGTAGACTTTGTAGTGTTGGATGCCGATGAGGATGTAGATATTCCTTTGATACTTGGGAGGCCATTCTTGCATACTTCGAAGGCACTTATCGACATTGACGGTGGGGAGTTAACACTATGGGTTAGCGACGACAAGTTGACATACCGCCTCGCCGAAGCCATGCGACTCTTGACTTTAATGATTTTCTTTATTTTCTTGACACTACCGATGAACTAATAGATGAATATGTGTAAAACAAAATAATGAATCTGGACCCATATGAAGGGGTGCTAGACCAAGAAGTGGAAAATGAAGAAATCTTGATGCTTGGTTTAGAGGAAAAGGTACCATCTACCCCGGGGATCATGAAGAAGGTGCTTCGTAAAATGAAGCGAGCAAGGAGACGCCAAAAGAAATACCCCAAGGCTAATGGGGATGTACAAAAATGGTGTGAGGGTGACAAACCCTCATGTGGTAACATGCTCGATAATTCCTCCTCTACCCGCAAAAGATTATGTTCATCATGCTTTCAAGTTATGGGTAAGAGGGAAACCTTCATCTATGAGCCCCCATGAGGTAAGAAGAGGTACGTCAAGCTTAGTGTCGTTAAAAAAGCGCTTCTTGGGAGGCAACCCAAGTCTTTACTGTTTTTCCAGCTTTTAGTTTAGTACTTGCACGAATAAGGCTTTCAGTGTTAGTGTCTTGATTTTTACATGCAAATTGCTGTGTTTTTCTTATGGATCATTGATGTTATCGTGTGCTTAATTGTGTGTGCCGAAGTTTCTTGGTCGTTTGAGGATGTTTGTTATGATTCTCTGGTTAATTATGCATTACAGAGGCAGGCTCTGAGTGTGTATACATGTTCAGAAATTTTCTGCCATGCCTGCAGATTTTTCTAAGTCATCTAGAGAAAACACACGACCGTGTGGAAATTCCACACGGCCGTGTGTTTTTGTTTAGAAGCTCATCCCGAGAGGACACATGGATGTGTGTCTACCCCTGTGAATGACCTTGTGATGGTTACACGGTAGTGTGGAATTTCCACATGGGCGTGTGGTTCTCTGCAGAAGTTTAGAGCTCCATCTAAAAAAGATACAAGGGCATCTGTTAGCCCTCCAGATGATCCTGTAGATGGCACACGGGCGTGGGTAATTTCCACACGCCCGTGTGAATTCCTGCAGAGGGGTCTCCTCCATCCCGAGAAGACACAGGGACATGTTGATACCCTGTGAGTACCCCTGTGAGGATCCACACGCTCTTGTGGAATTTCTACAAGGGCGTACGGAACACTTAAAATTTTTCTTGGTTGGGTCGAGAAGCCACAGGGGCATATGGATGCCCCTGTGGGTCAGGCACACGGGCGTGGGAAATTTCCACATGCCCATGTGGATGTGTTAAGAGATAAAGTGTGCTATCCCGAGAGAACACAAGGACGTGTGTCTGCCCCTGTGAGACTCTCCTATGGAGCCACACAGGCGTGGGTAAATTTCTACACGCCCATGTGGATGTACAAAACAATAAGAGGCGCGGGTTTCTTTAATATCTTTTCACGTTTATTCATTTTCTCACTCCTAAACATTCAGAGGACGCATCCATTCACTTCCCTGAGTTTAGAGATGAATTTGATATATTTTTCATGGATTTTAGCACAAGGGTCATGCGGTTTTCACTCCCCGTGGATCCACACAGAATTTCCACACGACCGTGTGGATTTCTTTAGTATTAATTTGTGAGTATTTTTTATCGATATTCTTTTCAAATCTTACAGATATGTCCCCCAGATTGGGGAATGATAAGTGCCTGTGTGTTAAAAATGCGAAGTATTCTTCCCTTACTATGAGCATTACTTTTATCATGTTTAAGCACTAATAAATGTGTATTTGTGTTCTTTTCCGCATGTAGGGTTGTGACTCTAAGTATTAAGAAAAGAAGTCAAAAATAGATCATGAACGCACCATTTGGTGGAATCTTGGAAGGAACAAATCCGAAGACACAAGTGGGGCTCTAAGATACGTGAATGTGTGCCAACCTCCATGTATTCAAGCCATTACAATGAGTTGGAGGGACACGAAGGCAGTCACATTTGCGTATCCTGACTTGTGCATTGATAGCAAGATATTCATCAATGAGGCCTTTGATTGAAGAAGAGTTGCGATCTACGACATAAATGTGTGCCCGTTTATGTTGCCTCGATGAGAAGTTTGGAATTGGGAGTGTTTTGGCGGTGTACTGTAGTAGGCACTATAGCAAATCACTGTAGCAATACACCATAGTAGTTGCTGCTCATAGCCGACCAAAAATAACGTTTCCAGAGAATACACACGGCCATGTGGAAATTCTCCATGCCGGTGTGTGAATTCCACAAGCCCATGTGAAAAATCCACAGGGGTGTGTGGATGTCCGATTCCAACCCTATTTAAGCCGCAATTCTGCCCGATTTCTGGAGCCATCATTCACCCTTCTCTCCACCTTTTCTCCATCATTTGAGAGGCCGTCGGCTAGTATTTTGAGAGCCTTTTGGCAAGTCTTTAGAGTGGTTCAACGGATTTGCCACTGCTCTTCGCTTGGAAGAAGGTTATTGGGGGATCTTTTGTAAGCATCAATCCGGCGAGATATGCCCCAGGCCAGACAAAGGGACCTTTGAAGAATACGAGGCTACTCCACAAGACTATTAACTTGACTACATAGGGGTTTTCCTATAGATTACTTGTTTTTACTTTCGATTTCATTATTGATTGTATCTTGATCCATGTAGAGCTAAATCCCTTGTAAACCCTAGGATGTTATTATTTCTTTGACCTTTTATTATGCCTTTCTTAATTGATGTATTTAATTGAGTTCCAATCTTGAATGCTTGTTGAATGATTTCTCCCTTAGAGTGACACTAGGGTTGAGAGTTCAACTTGGTAACCTTTGTGGATGGGTGACACGTTATGAGGGTTAGATAAAGCTAGATTGGAGAGAGTTGAGATGGTGAGTCGAGAGATAGCGGAGAGTCCCCTTTCCCCTCCAGTATGATTTATCCTACCTTTAATTCATAGAGTTCTTTGCGGTTATAATTGAGTGAAGAACTAAAATATGAACTCCACTGGGGCTTAGTTGCGCGAGCAACAGAGTGAAGCGTTGAAGTGACTTTAGTATTTGGGGCTTAATTTGGACTAGGGTTTTTCGCCTGGACCAAAGGGTTAGATCTACACATAAGAATAGGGTTTATCTCTTGGAATCATTAGAACTCCTTGCAACTTTGCACAGTGTGAGGTGTTGAGACTGAGTGATTTCTCCGTCAAGACATAGTGTAGAGTTAGTCATGATTGATGACAAGTTCCCCTCGCTTATATCCCACAAGTGCACGGGTTTGTCGAAGTAATAATCCCGGGTGAGCGGGGTCGAATCCACAGGGAGTAGGGAGTAAAGACACTTAATTCGATTCTTAGCTATGTGCAGTATCAACAATGATAAGTGTGATAATGATTCAATTCTCAACAATTAAAATCAACAAGTGAAAGAGCAAAAGTAAGAAGAGGGTAAGGCAATCGATAA